>NW_027103321.1:65741-216613 GCF_902728285.1 Clytia hemisphaerica
TATTTTACCTACCCCAAATATTTAGGAGGCTGAGTTTTAAACAAATGGTCAAGTTGAAACGAACGATAAATGTATCAAGGTTTGTTTTATTTACCCCCTGGTGACTTAACAAAAGAGACTTAACTCGATGTTACAATCCAATTATTGAAAGTTTGTCTCGGCCTTCTTATAATGAGCGAGACATACGTTCTCTGATTACGCAATTTTCATATTGACATTTTCGAGGCATTTTGATGTAACTGTCAAAGTGTCGTGAAAGGCCGGCAAAAAGTGCGATCGGATTACGACGCGCAAGTGGAGAGGCCTTCAGTTGCTCGGGTTTTCTCAAATTTTTATTCAATTAAACTTGACAAAGTTCGATTAAGTTCGATTAGTTCGATTAAGTTTGATTATTGTAATCGAACTAATCGAACTGTCGAGGTCTCTTTAAAAAAAGTTCGATTAAGTTCGATTTCAGTAATCGAACTTAATCTCGAGAACTTTGTATTTTGAGAAATTTGTGAGTATTCGATTAAAGTTCGACAACCGAACTTAGTCGAACATTAATCGGCCAACAAGGTTCGATTAAGTTCGACAAAGTTCGATTAAAAATACCGTTCGATTACGTCTGGTCTACAAGATAGGATAGGTTTTGAAAAAAAAATTAAAATTTGAAAAATCTTCTGGAGTTACTAAAGAAGACAAACGGTAATGGTTTAAAAATGCAATGTGAAGCGAGTACATAGTAGAAATATGTTATTAATTCCAACCATCTCTATCGGTGCATAACTTATACATTTGAAGGAGAAAGATTACCTGGTTTTTGTGAGCTTTTGTTGATCGTTTTGAGAAAGGGTTTTGAAAATTTTGAAATTCATTTGCTTGTTCCTACCACGTCCGCAATATTTACCCACCGTGCTTGCAAAATCATGACGTCCTCTGATCAAGTGACGTACTCAACTCATCAGTCGAGCCGTATGCGCATTTACATTATACCGTGTTGGCAATTGATACTATTATTTTTTAACAACCAACTCGAATAAAGAAAGTGAATTTCGTTTTATGGACAAGTCAGTAAAAATGATTTCGATTCAGCGGTAAAATCATGGTAAAAATCTAAATTTCTAGAAATATCAGACACGAATCCCACATCCCAGTCTAACGAAAACTAAACTATGAAGATTTTGCTCTTCTTATTCGCTCTTTACGTCCAAAGTATCTATTGTGATAATGATGAGGTATATATATGTTCTAATTATTTCAACTTTTTTCAGCAAGTTTTGTCTCTTCACAAGTTGAGTTGCTGTGCAATAGATAGTCATTCCAGGGTCAAATTTAAACTATTCTGGGGGCAATCAAACCTAGTTCATCTTGTAGAGCTTCAAAAAGAAAAAAAATGAGGGGTCATACACCTAATGATAAGCGGTTCCGGAGATATTGAGATTTTGGTTCCGCTAAAATAGCACCTTTTTAGACATTTGAGGTTGACAATTTAGCCCAGAAATGGCATATAAAATGGCACCGAAATTGAAAATTCAAGCTTTTGTATTGAGTCAAGATATTCCAGATATCTTTATTTTGACTGCAGACTTTTATCAAATTCTTTTTGTAATGGCTTGCTAACACTTCAAGGAAGAAATGAAAAGACATTTTTTGAAAAAGAAGATATTACGGAGTGGTTACGGAGGACCCTGCCGACGCACCGGACTGTCCGGTGTATTTGTCCGGTGGCAAAAAGTATCCTTTCGCTACACCGGACGTAATAAGTCCGGTGTCAGTCCGGTGTTGCATACAGGGAATTTTATTTTGGACGCCGGACATTTATGAAACAAAAAATTAAGAAACACCGGACGCACCGGACTGGTTATGTCCGGTGTTTTGATTGTCCGGTGGAAAAAAATTTCCTTCTCCGACACCGGACATCCGACTTCCTTAAGTCCGGTGTAGAAATTGTCCGGTGGTAAAAAAAATTCTCTTTTACACCGGATTTTCGCGTGTCCGGTGTTCGTTAAGTCCGGTGCGTCGGCAGGGTCCTGGTTACGGTTCCGGCAGTCGGAACTCCAATCCCGAGTGATACGGTTCCGGCAGTTCCTATCACGCATGCGCAAAGTGTCGGAACTTTATAAAATATGGCTGTCTTGGTTCCGGCAGTCGGAACTCCGACCCCGAATGATACGGTTCCGGCATTTCCTATCACGCATGCGCAAAGTGTCGGAACTTTATAAAGTATGGCTCTTTACCCTTTCAGTGTAGACCTAAAGCTCCAAAACAGCATCTAATAACATGAAAACCAGAATATGATTCTTCAATGGGAATCAAAACTATAAAGTGCACTTACAAACATCAATTTGTCAGATCTAACAAAATTAATAACCGCACTGTCATCATTGACAATAAAATAAACGATTTTCTGTCAAGAGCCTTGTAAACATTCCAACAACTTCCATCGAAATGATCTATCACAGCTCAGTCTACCATTTTTAGCGCGGTCCGAGGATTGAGCCGAGAACACTCCGCGAACTCCTGCGCGGGTGAAAAAATTCAATCTGTCAATCATTTTCTCAAGCGAGGAGTACGCGAAGCGATTCTAGCTTTACGATAGTGCCGCGGGTCATCAATGGATAGTATTCAATTATCATTATCCCTTTATTTCCATTCCTAGAACTTTTGCAAAAAAAGGAAAAATAGAAAAGTTGTATTTTTTACTGCTCTATTCACATACTGAATTTGAAAGATCTTCTATGTGGCGTTTTTTTGCAAACTTTAAAAAACTGATTTTTGTCCTGCCTTTGCGGGACTTTGGCTTAAGTGCTTGAGTGCAGCATAGGGTACAAAGTCCAAACATGCGTTTCCCGTAATTTTTGTGTGAAGAGTTAGGTCTATACTGCCTTTCACCTTTTTGAAAATCCCCCCTTTTTGAGAAATGTCCCTACCCGCCCCTGGAAAAATATACTTTATAAAGGGGTCACACTATGAGCTGAAGGAATTCTTCGAGAAAGTTTGAGATATCTTGGATGAAATTACATTGAATCAAATCAACAAGAAAATAAGTAAATAAATTGATGGTTGATTGTTGATCGATTATGATTGTAATATCGATACTACTCACAATTTATTTATACCTCAATGTTAGCTCTCAGAAATGAATAGCTCAAAAAATACCTTGAACTCCTAATTGTAGTTCCATCGTACATATAAACATTCAAATAAAGCACTCACTGGCACTTGCAACTCAACACTGACACAGATAAAAGCAATTTCATTTCCCGCGCCCGCGCATGCGTGATAGGAACTGCCGGAACCGTATCATTCGGGATCAGAGTTCCGACTGCCGGAACCGTAACCACTCCGAAGATATTACATTCCAAAAACAATAAAAACGTTATAAAGCGGAAGTTAGAATTGCTGAACCTACCTATCTTTGTAATCAAAGCGCTGCAGAGGAAAAATTCCCCATGGCATATAAATAACTGTTTTAGGCTAAAAAAGGATCAAATTTTTCAGTGGTATCACTCTCTATAATTCTAGTCCTCATTTTTAGGCTGAAAATGCTTGCCAAAGTATGAAAAGTAAAAAATAATAACTTTAATGAAAGAATTAATTTCAGAGAGTATAGCACCATTGGATTTCTCTGGTATTTTCTGATAAATATGGAAAGTTTCACTGTCTGAACATTTTTTCCTCCGCAGCGCTTTGAAATCAAAGATGAGTTGTGAAATTTTTTGTGTCCCGCAGATCTAATTTTTCTAAAAATGGCCTTAGTTGAAACGAATCTTTAGACAAAAGTGTAGAATATTACACCTGCATATTATATATGGTTGGAAAGCTAAAAGAAAGCTCTAAATTACTCAAAAATAATTAATTTTATAGCTCAACTACACAAAGAACAATTGCTTTTCAAAGTTTGAACTAAAATTGAAGATTTTGATAAGCGTCAAATAAAAAACAAGCAAACCCGGAATGGCTACAATAGACAAGCAGCTGAGGTACATAGTGCACCCCCCCCCACTCTGCAGGGGGGGTTTGGATTTTTGGGTCCAAAACAGCCAGGTGGGAGTCTGAAATTTTGGACTTTCAGGTGGGGGAAATAGGTTGAGGTGGGACTAGAAATCTTTAGGTGAGACTCTTATGGAAATCTTGAAAAATATTCCAAAGCATATATAGGTTTTAATATTTTTGTTGAGTTTTTGATTCTTGTTAACCTTAGGTTACAAGACTTAGATTATAAATGAAGGATTGATAAAGAACTCTGCATTAAAAACTTAAATTCATATCACAGTTTGTTGTTGTTGAATTGAATTGCTTTACATTTCCTATCCGTGAACAAGTAAAAATTGAAAGGGAGGTCAGCACATCTAAATTTGGTAATTAAAAAATTTTTATTAAATAAAATCCCTATTTTAGGTGGGACTTGGAAAGTCAACTATCAGGTGGGAGTTTCTCAAGTGCTGGGACCTGAAATTTTAGGTTGGACCTTGACCCCCCCTGCACACTATGAGGTATGATTAGCCTGGAGATCCATGCTATGATTTCTTATTCTATATACTGATGACGAAATATATAGCATGGTAGGGGCTGACAGTTTGAATTTCCCATATCCTAATAACGGTTGAAAACACAGCCAATCAAATCCTGTTATTGTTTCACTGGTCACACTTTCTTAAAGAAAGCGCAACTTCTGAAATTCGGTTTTTATTTTAGTAAGTGAGGACAGCGCTAAATTCGAATTTCCCACTGTAATTTTTTTGAGTCCAAAATCGGACTCACAGCTCTGACCCGTCAAGTATTCATCAGATTTAAAAAAAAATACGCAGACGGGTTCCTGTCTAAGGTATGATATGATATGATTTCTTTTCTAATAAGTTTCCGAAATATGTCTATGCTGGTCTATGTACACAGTAGTCAGCCCTTTTGGGCTTTGGTTCTATGTACATTTAAAAAATAGAATATCTACGAAAATATCACCTTAGCGGTGATACAAAGGAAATTGGTTGTTCCTAAAAGCTAAATAGTTAAAATAAATATAATGGGTTCTAAATAATATACTTCTAAATAAAATATAAGTAAAAAATGTAAGTATTAGCATAAGCTATGCTAAGAAAAATAGACTATAAAATATATAGTTGCAAAGACAGCTTTAAATGTGCCTATTGGCATCAAGAATGTAAGTAAATGAAATTAATTGAACAAAGAGAAACAGAGGAAGAACTATTTACAGATATTTACATGGTATGTATGATTCCTCATGAAAGAGAAAGTAAAGGGAATGAAAACAAACGATTTGATTTCGTATCAGAAATTAGTTGTTTATTGCAAGAATTTATTCTTCAATCTATCAGTGAAAGATGAGAGTGATATGTCTTGTTCGTAAATATTATTACAGTGAGCATTCCAGAATCGGTGCACATAGGGTGCACAGGCCAAAATTTTCCCCTCAAATTTTGAAAACCAAACTAATTTTATTTGAAAGTCCTTACCTTTATGAGAAAAATGAGGGGTCATTTGTTAAAATAGGTTAAGTAGTTCCAAAGTTATTCCATTTTCAAACCACTAAAAAACCACCTTTTCAAGGAATCGTCTCCCTACCACGCGCAACCAAGAAATGACCTTTGGACAGCACCAAAAAACATTAAAGATGGCAGGTGAATTCTAGCCTTCTGCGTGGCGGGGCGTGATGAGTTTTCCTGGTGCGGTCTGAAAATCGGCCAGATGACTGTTAAACTTTAGCCTATCGCTAATGAGCAGGAAATGATAGCTAAAAACAAATTTTACCAATGAAAAGCTGAAACCCTTAGCTTTCCAACGATATATGGTAGTCCTGATAAAAATTTCAGGAAAGTGCCGAAAAATCAAAATTTCTTCTTTTTTCTCAATTTAAAGACGGCCCGTAGATTTTCGAAAAGGCTACCACGTGACAAACTAAAGTACTATCTTTCCCGCGTTTAAAAAAAAACCCGCGAGTCTATAACTAATCCAGCTCAATAGCGATAGCCATTTGAAAAATGGTGGTCAAGGTTGAGGGTGGTGCCATGAATTCTGAGTCACCATTATTTCACCTTGATGTCTAATAAATGGTATATCTTTTTATTGAAGGTAGGTAATGGGATGGGTTTTTTTTCTTTGTTTTCTCTGATAAATTCTGAGTATTCAAAAACAAAGAATGAACAAGTTTGGAGTTGTTAAGGATAAGTTAATGATGGATGGAATGTTCTAATTTTGATTTTCGACTTGTTCCACGCAAAAAATCCCGACGAGTGCGCACCCTACTACATGAAAGACTGTTTAAAGGAAAGTATGTATTTATATGGTTAATGAACATGCCTTGGTCACCTTGACGAGTGCCAAGGTCATGGTTATGGTTAGCGTCGTTTATGTATTTTTTGACATTTTCTGGAAGAGTCTTTTGTTTAAGTTTAAATATTAGCTTACAGCTTTCAATCTGGTAAAGTTGGTCAATGTGTAGAATTTTAGTATTTGTGTGATTTTGCAGGATTTTGTATTATACTTTCAGCCTTATTTACAAGTTTGTTTATGTTTGTAAGGTGACTCAATGGTGATCCCCAGGCAAGGATACCATATAACAGGTGGGACTGAATAAAAGAATGGTATAAATTACATAGGAGGGCAGGTGGGACTAGGAATTTAGTTGAATGTAATATACCTATACCACGAGATATTCGTTGGGAGACCATCTTCACAAAAAAATTGGACCGGGTGCGAACAATATCAAACCACTTTTAATTGAAAATATACAACCTAAATATCAAGGAACCATCAACTGGAGTTGTTGAAATTACTTAGTCCGGTAATATTTTAGGACCTGATGACGTCAGGACCCTGCCGACGAAGGTGAAGGCTTCTTCGTAAAGACAAAAGACATGTATCTATTTTTCGGATCCGGTATGCGGGAATAGTGTCAACCTGCAGGCGACCTGGTAGGGTTGGGTATGGGTGTGGTTTGGGTGTGGTTACGTATCAGATTGGCTAGGGAATTGATTATTATCAGTTAGGGTTAGGGTTGGAGCTCGAAACAAGCACTCTTTTGTGATTTTCTCTTAATACAGTCTGGTCTGCAGTTTGTACAATATAAATAGCCGTCAGAAGCGCTATCCTGGTATGGATCCGTGGCGCAATGGACAAGGCAATGGGTTTCAAAACATCGGAACTTTGCATTTAGTGGGTTCGAATCCCACCGGTGGCGATCTGTCGGTAAGTCATTCAGTAAGTTAGAAAACATAGAAAATAACTCAGAAAGAACCAGAAAGTCAGACAAAGTACGAACAAGAGACTGGAAAGTACGAAATAAGTCAAGATCTGTCTTTCATCTTTGTGAAGAAGCCACGACCACCGATGCAACGAACTTAAGGAACACCGGACACGCGAAAGTCCGGTGTAAAATGAGAATTTTTTTTACCACCGGACAATTTCTACACCGGACTTGAGGAAGTCGGATGTCCGGTGTCGGAGAAGGATATTTTTCCCACCGGACATTACCAGTCCGGTGCGTCCGGTGTTTCTTAACTAACCACGCCTTCTCTCTGGGAACTTCACCCCGTGCACACCTTGTCGTTTTGGGAAAAATGACAGTTTTACGCTTTCCGTCATAACTTTTGATCTACTAAACCGATTCAAAAAAATAAGCCTATTCTGGAAAGCCCAACTATCCTTCTTTCCAAAAGTGTTAAAATAAAGGATTTTCCTCTATCAATGGTGACACAGTAGTCTTCTGCCTTACAGTTGAAAAAAATTCAAAACGCAAATTGTCATATTTTTCAAAATTTTAAGTTCCGGTTAAAAAAAAAGTGGGGAGAACATTTGCGATACCATAATTTTCTGGCTCATTGTTTCCATCATTATAACTACAACTGCTAGCCAAAAAATCACAATCATACCTTTACTAGAAAAGGCAGAATTCATTTTTAGAAAACCTTGGCATGGTGTCAGCCCCCCTCCCAGAAATCTGAAGGGCACCTAAGCCAGGTTAGTAGAGGGGGGCTAATGCCTTGCAATTCCTCGGGGTTACCTATTCATTAAGGGTTCCTAGCTGTCTTGATGGAGGCTCTGGGGGCTGGTTTTATTTTCCAAATCGAATTTTTCAAAATATTTCAAATTATTGAATTTTTTTACCCCAGCACCTAGTTTCCCATCCAATTTCTCTTTCGTTTCCCATCACGCCATCTTTTCCTATATTTTTCTGATGTGGTTGTTTTGATTTACAGCCGCCATCTTTATAGCATAACAACAAAGCTTATTAGCAGGCGTTCATGCGTGAGCGCTTTCCACGCTATCATTAAGATTTTAGGAATGACAAAAGAACAAAAAGTGTCAATTCAAAAAAAAAATTTTTGGCTGAATGGGGTACCTAACTCAAAGCAATTTCTCAAGGGGACCTAAATTGCTGGGGGCACCATGCTCAATGGGGGCACCTGAAAAGTAGGCTGAAACAATGCTTGGTTTTCGAGAAAATTTCCACATAAATCAGAGGCACGTAAGGCAGAGGCCCCTTGAGGTAATTTTTATGGGAAATATCACTAAAAACAGCTAAAAATGACTTTCCTATCATCAACCAGCATGAAAGCAATAGAAATAACATAGTATATACACTTTGAAACTCTTTGCAGCCTTATCAGAAGCCTTAACTAGGCTGACAGGCCTCCAGTCCTCACCCTTAATGTACCGTCATACTAAAGAATAAGGAGGCAGAAACTTACCTCAAACACTGACTAAACTACAAACAAGCAATACATAACATTTCCAACCAATAAAACAAACCATTTTCCACTAAATAAACATAAAAAGTTAGTTACAGCAGTCAATAAGCTCATAATTTCCCAAAGAATATTTTGCCTGATTTTCCAGTTTGTTTTGACAGTTAAAATCGAAAGTAGGTGGTTTCAAACTATTGAAAATAGTTTGTTTCCATTTTCTCTCCGTCATATAAGACATTTCCCGGGATTTAAAGGCGTCTTTAAGGCGGTAGGGCAGCTTTTCTTTAAACCGCACGAAAAACGTATATTTACGGCCTCGGGTATAGCTTAAAACGTAAATTTACGGCCTCGACGTGGTAAAGGTTAATATTTAGTTTCATAAATGTCCGACGTCCAAAATTCCCTGTATGCAACACCGGACTGACACCGGAATTATTGCGTCAGGGGTAGCTAAAGGATATTTTTTGTCACCGGACAAATACACCGGACAGTCTGGTGCGTCGGCAGGGTCCTATGACGTCATGTGTGCCCATAGGGCCAGGCCCAATTGATTGTTTGGTTCGTGTCCTAGAAGCTTTGAAAAATGGGTCAGTCGGTCGGTAACTAAAATTGGAACCTTTTTTCACCTTCCCACCAAAAACCTCAATTTTTAAAATTCCTCCAGCAATCGCGCAAGCTTTAGTCTACCATTTTTGTTTTGATTTAACTTTGTATTTTAATGACCAGCCTGGTCATTCATTTCAGGGCTATGCAAGTCTCCGTCCACTGATGCAAGTTACCCAAACTCACTGTATTTCTTTTTGAGTTACTAAATTCCATCTTTGATTGTTCTAATGAGTAAAATATTTATTTTATAAGAGGCTTTGCTGGCTTTACAATCTTGTGCAAACTTGCTTATGTTTTGCATACTTTCCAAGTAAATCCACAGCTTTTTCTGCTTATTTGTTCCTTTATTTTTGCACAGCCCTCGAAATTCAAGTAAAAGTAAGTCGGCACGTAAGTGCCGTCCAAATCCGGCCGAAGGCCGGCAAAATTTTGCCGACCTAAGCTTGTTTTTAGGTCGGCAATGCCGATCTGAGCTATATTTTAGGTCGGCAAAGTTGTTTAAAGGCTACGGCAATGTTTGTTTTTTTATTTGAGTGCGATATGGTTCTTATTAGAGACTTTCATTTTACAGTTACAGTTGCTGTTAAGGTCGGCTTTGCTGACCTAAAAGATAACTTATGGTCGGCTGCCGAGAGAATCAATGAATATGGTCGGCAATGAACTGCCGACCATACGCACTCTTTGGTCGGCTTTTAGGTCGGCACTGCCGAATGCCGAGCTGAAATTCGAGGGCTGTTTGCATATGATTCAAAATGGCAGAGGGAAAGGGGAAAAGGTTCATTGGTAAAAATATTCTAAATTCCTGGAATTTTTGACACAATCTTGACTTTCAAAGGAATTTGTTGTGGTTTAGACAGTTTGACAAAAACTGGGGGAAAAATTGGCAAAATTTCTGAACCACCAGGTACCCCCTCTCTGAAACTCCCCCCTCAAGTGTTAAAAGCAAACCTGAAATCTGATATTGTGCAAGAAATTTGCTAGAATTAGAGGAAAATGGCAAAATCTTTGCCCAATAGCAGATTACAAAACATCAGGCTTTTTTGGGCCATTTTCCGCTTTTCCACAAGGAAGATTTTTGCTCAATCAAGCTCAATATCAGATTTTAAGTTTGCTTTCATCCAGCTTCAACACTCACGGCTTTTCTAGGCCATTTTTTGCTCTACCACTATAATTAAATTCCTTGCCAAATAAAATAATTGGATTTCAGGTCAGCTTTCGAAAACTTTGAGCTGTTTTCTGTTATTATTTCTTGTTCAACATCAGATTTTTTAAATTATAATATGACAATTATTTTGTCAAACAAGATGCTCTACTTCGGTATTTTTCAAGCACTTTTTACCACCGTTATTCGGTGGCTCTTGTTGGCTTCTTGCAAAATTAAGTTAGAACTTTAGCCGTTATTTTTAATGCATAAAACATATTTTTAGGGTGTTTAGAGGGCATGGAAAAAATTGAGAACTTTGTTTTTTTATTTGTTTTCATAGAATCCATCTTATCAAAAACCAAGTGTGGGAGATACTGCATATCTATCAGAAGCCTTTCATAACCAAGAAGAATTTAAATCAAGGTAAACTTATATCATTTTCTTCCTATCAGCCTATTATCTTATTATTTTTAAGACACAAGACACAGTCGTAGGGCCTGGTAGGGTACTGACCCATTGGCAGGTGGTTGTGTCTAATTTTGAATCTCAAAAAAATTAGTTCTCAGTACTAAATTTAGGGTGGGTGTGTATCACTTATTTAAAGCTAGTAGCTTTGGTATTTGGTGAGTAAAATGGGTGAAAGTTCGTTATAATAATCAGAAATACAAAAATATAAAAATATTTAAATATTTATCAAATTTTATCCTTTTAGCACTATTTTTATAAAAAACGTTTTGCTTTACATCAATCAGCATCAATCTGCTAAAATATAATGCTATCTTAATAAGAAAGCGGCTTACTTTGATGAGAACTAATTTAACGAGCTAAAAAATCCTAATTTTTAGAGTCGATAAAAGTCAAATTGTTCAAATTGTGAACAGTGTAGTACCAAAATTTGCAGAGATCTCACCCACCATTAGTGGATTCGATTCAGAAGTGGTACCAAAATTCTCGGGCCCCTAGATACGTCATAGCCACGATTTTTACATTTTTCAAGCTGAAATCATAACCCCAGAAAATAATTTGAAGTCACTACTTCACATTATTTTCAAGAATCATACCTCAAAAATGTTTAAATTAGTTATTGTTCAAATGCAAAAATAGTGGAAATCCTCAATAAAAATCATTAGACACTGGAGGTAACTGGATCCCCATTAACCTACCACTATTTCGATCACTAAGTATTTCAAGGCCTTTACCTTCACCCTTCCAGAGTGATGTAGCCATATTTTTCTTGGTAACCAGCTTCCAAATAGAGGGAAGGGGTTCCTTTTTCTGCAAAAAAGTTACTACCATTTAAAAGTAGGTTGCATTTATTTGAAGTAATACGGCATAAATTATTATAAATTTCTTTATAAAGCCTAATCAAATAAAAACAGTGTTGTGTGGTCCCAAGATACATCCCATTGAGCAACAAAAGCAGGGCAACAATACGAAACAATACTTCTTTAATTTTTATAAGGTAAACAAAAAAATCAATTTCTCTTCTTCTTTTCAAGTAGTCTTTTCTTAGGGGTTGTTTATATGGCTGGTGGGCTGACCTGGATAGCTGGGCTGGCCCACTCTGGTGTATAGAACAAAATCAATGATGCAAAATTGATCAAAAGATATTCAAAGATACAAATCACCATGTGGTCAAAGCACATGGTGTATAAAATAGAGCTATGTGGTTTGTAAATGCATAGTAATATAGCAAAAATATATATATAGTGAAGATATGTAATATCTGTCATTTTAGAAAAAGAAAAGTATTGATATATAAATAACTCAAACTGATAAAAACAAAAAAAGTTAAGAATATTTTTGTTAATTATGTATATTTACGATTTTTTTGGTATTTTTAAGTTTTTATTTTTTAAATCATTCCGAAACAGAGGGAAATTTAGCAAAAAGTCAAAGGGAATTTAAATAGTGGTATGTGAAAGAAAAACCTAATCCAAATGAAGATGATAGAAGAAAAAATATTAGAGAAACAATGAATTACAAAAATTTCTGACAAACACACGTCCGTACAATCATTAATAAAAGCTCATCAGAATACATACAAAATGGGGACAAACACAAAACAAATATATAAAAAAACAAGCATACACACAACACAAACCCGAAGTCCCAGACTTGTGACTGGCATAGTGACTTTCCACGTATTTAAGAGCCCACACTCAGTTGCCTTCAGAAAATATATTCATTCAGAATATATATGAAAAAAACTTCGTCAACAAATGCCTTCTCTTGCTGCAACATCTAACAAGGAAGAAAATGGAAATGACGCCGACCAATGCACGGAAAAGAACTGTATTAAAGATAACGATAATATGAGAATTAAATGCCAAAAATGCCATGCATTGGACTTCCAACATACCAATTAAAGCTGTTCCTGAGTAAAAGCTATCGTAAATACCAGTGTATAAATTGCTGCTCAATTGATGAAGAACTGAATAAAAAGATAATCGATAAATCAGTAAGAATCAAAAGCTGCGCCGATAGCCACAAAGACAATAGTGAGAATTAGAGGAGACTGAGCTGTGTTGTTTAAGGAGCTGCAAGCAAGATGTCAAGGATATCTAAAGGAGAAGAATCAAGTAACGGAAATAATCAAATAGAACTTTCTGTCTTGGAAACAAAACTCGTAAACAAAATCGAAGAAACCGTAAATGCAAAGACCACAATGGACGAAGAGAAAATTCCTACTAAAAGTTACGCTGAGATGGCGAAAACCAGCAACAAATTAAACATATCCAATATCAAACGACGTCTCCGTAGCAAGAAAGTCGAAGAACAAATTGAAGAACAGAGAAAACAGTTTAGGGATGCCAACATTGTCATCCATGGCGTTAAAGAGACCAAAGAAAAAGATGATAATGACTTTGTAGCCGAGATACTGAGCAGCGTCAACATCAAGACAGTGTCAACGTACATTTCCCGTATAGGAAAGGAGTCTGACATGCGTCCGATCAAAGTTGTGTTTAAAGACACTCATTTTAAATACAGATTTATGAAGCAGTTGAGAGAACTAAAGAGATATCAGATCAGATCGGTTTAAGAGGTCAATGCATGCCTGAAACCGTACTTCTGTATAATAACAATAATAATAATAATAATAATAATATGCATAATATGGTAGCAACTTCAAAAATATTAACATAACTTGGCCTATTGAAGTAAGTCATTATGTTATTATGTACATAATTATATAAAAAGACAAGATCTAAAAGATATTAGAGGCTGTTAGAGGATGAAAGATCAAATTATCATATTGTAAACTGACACCCAATTTAAAGACTTAAAAATAAAATGAAAATAAAAGGAAATGTTTCCCAACATCCTTAATTTTACCAAACAGAACATTGTTCTGCATTTTTCACAAATATTATTCTGGTCTGTATTTTTCGAAAGCATCTAGCAAGGACCTTTTTTAAACATCGGTTTCCCAGGCATAGCCTTCTTGGAAAATTTGATCTGTTGGCTAAAAGTTTCAAAAATCTTTTTCCTAAAAATGAAGATCTGTTTCTCCTCAAAGCTTAAATTTTCAATCTCAAAGTATCTTCCCTAGAAATCGGTCTGTTTCCATAATTTTCAGAATAAAAATTTTGATCTGTTCGCCCAAACTTATAAGGAATCTAATATAATTTCCTCTCCTGGAAATTTTCATCTGTTTCCTTTGCTTTTTGTGATTAATATCTGTTTTCCCCCCAGAAAGTTCAATCTGTTTCCAATGCAATATTATCTTTTTGGAAACAGATATCTCCTAGAAATATTGATCTGTTTCTCTCTGACATCATCAGCTGGAGTGGGGAAACAGATAAAGGTCTTTCCTAGAAAACCGGATCTGTTTCCCCAGAAAACCGGATCTGTTTCCCCATTTTTCAAAAAAAGCTCTCTCCAGGAAAAGGGAAACAGATATTTCGGGGGAAATGGGCTCGTTGGCTGCTTCTGATTTTTTCAAGTAAGAGAAAAAGGAAGACAACATGACCATGATAAAAAATAGTAGATTTCAGCACCTTTGGGAAAATGACTATTGCAACTTAAAGGAGAATTGATATTTGAGATTTGGCATTCCAATTTTTTGCCTGGACAGGAAGAAGATTAAAAATTGAGTTTAATAAAAAAATAACTAATTAAAAATCTTGTTTATTTACTTAATTAATTAGCTTTAAAGATTGCTCTTTTTCGGCTCTAAGAAGGAGAAAATTACACCCTCCCTCTATTTTGTGACGTAGGTTGCGTGGGTGAATAAACATAATGTTTTAAAAGTCTGCAGTAGTAAAAAAGAGAAGAAGCTTGAAAGGAGTTTTACATTAATGTTATATATGATGTACAGTGATAGTATGAAACATTTTTTTTGAAAATTGTAATTTCGATACACTTGGTTTGCAATAAAAATGCCTTCGTGCCTTGCGATAAATTGTAATAATACCACTGGGAAAACAATACAATACCAGATCCAAACAAGAATCGTTTTTTATGTACGCGTTGGCTTAACAATAATATGCTAAATGGAACATTAAAAACTTTGAATTTAGCAGGAATCGAGTCGTATGTAGTGATCATTTTCATGAAAATTGTTTTCAAAGGGAATTGAGATCAGAACTTCTGGATATGATAAGGATAAATCTCCTTACCAATTTGAAGGATATGGAGCAACTGACCGAACCATATTATACTGGAAGCTTAGAGGTGTTTCATTCCCTACTCAATTCGTATGCACCAAAAAGAAAAGAGTTTGAGCTCAATGTGATGGATACCAGAGTCAAATTAGCTGTCCTTGACCACAATTCTAATGTTGACAGGAAGCAAGCTATCATCCAGAAACCAAGGAAAGGATCAGGCCAAAAGGGGGAGATGCAGTGGAAATTCGTGTCATCGAAGCTCTCAAAAGATTGGATTGCAAAGCCCAAAAAGGAGGCAAAGTCAGTTTCGTTTATCGAAAATCTTTTGAGGGAAGTTGTTCAACGTAAGACAAATGGTGAGAAGGCTTACAAAAAAGCTTCTGACTTAACTGATAGACTGACTGCCCCTAAAAACATTGCTTTTACAGACAGAAACTAAAATTACTCTCTCTTTGCTCTCTTTCATTTCTCTCCTTTTTTTTGAAAATCTAAAAACCTACTCACGTGCATCATACGTCACAAATTTTGTTGCCATGGTGATATAAGGGAATATTTAATTGTCTATTATTCGGTATAAAAAACTATGAATTATATATTTTTTCGAATCGTGTTAATGAGCTCTTTAAGAATATAATCATAAGTTTCATTGAGAATCACACATATTAATTCCCCTTTAAGTTTTTTAACAATCTTAAATCTGATTTTGTAAATCATCGATCAATCTTAGTATCATTTTATCATGAACTCAAGCACCAGTTTATAGAATTTAGGGGAAAAAGGGGTACTCCAATAAGTAGCTCAATTGGAGTACCCTACCTTTTAGCATGGAGGTATAAAGAAACAGGAGATGTATGCTATTGTAACCAAGCTCGCCCTACGATTAAAAATGTTATGATGTATGCATGATTATGAGAATCATGTATCGTGCATTTTTAATGAGCCCTTTTATCCATAGGTGAAATCTTATTTGCTCATTTAAGCTTTAGAAATTAGATGAGACGAGATCCATTGTTTCTGACATCAGTGTTAAGAAAATATTTGGACTAAAAAAAGGCCTGTAAACTTGGCAATCCTTCATCCAGAGGAATGTAAAGAGATGGAAAAACAGCTTCTTCAGAACAATAGACAAACGGCTCGTCATATACCGGGTCCTTTGCCCTTAAGGGAATTTGTTTCAAGCTAATGGATTTGTTTTGTTGTTGCTTTAAAAAAGTTGTATAATTAGCGTGGTATGACGAAATTCTTTTGTTTCAGGTCAAATTATGCGTAAACTTTAGGGGCTTATATTTTGGGGAGACCTCTTTTATACCAAAAGATACCTATATTCTCTTGCTCAGGATTTTCTAGCGATTCTAATGATATAACGGCATCATGACCGCATAATTAGATTAAAAGCTAAAGTGCACGAAAATAAGAAATCAAATCTGTCTTTGATGAATTTCTATCAAATTTTTTAGAAATAATTTGGTATCATTGTGATGAGAATTTTTCAGACATAATTTGGTATCATTGTGATGAGAATTTTTCAGACTACAAGTTAGTGTAAAATTTGTTACTGGATACTGAAAGTTTAAAAAGTAATGGATCAAAAACGAAAAACATAAAACCACTTTTATAAACACAGCATATAGAAACCAGCCCTCTTCGCATGGTGAGCCGTTTTTTCTGAAATTTTTGTAACAACCAAATTAAAGCTAAAACAAAGGAGTTTTCAATAGACACGATCAGAAAACTTCGGGTAATCAGAGAAGCACTTTTTCTATTCCATCCCATTTCTCTGCTTCATCAAATGATAAGATTTTTCGATCAATGTTTTCTTTAAGGTGAACTGTATTGCTTGATACTTTCCTCCAAAATTCTCCAGCGACTTTATGTCTACAAATTGAATCTGAAATCATGTGTGCTTATAAAAAGCTTTTCATTTTCTGGCTTGAGAAAATATCTTTTCAAAACAAAATTTAACGGATAACGAAATTGAACATAAACTTGTTTCATGGACAAAGTTTTATTTAATTTTCTTATATTAGAAGGCTAGAAATCTTAAATATTAAAAGTTAGAATGTTCATAGAAATCAAAAGACTTTAACGACCAATTATCGACACATTTAACTCCTGTTTTTCTTTATAAATACCTTCATGCTTTTAGGAACACCTGGTTGCACTGAGCACTTATTTATACATAACAGGCTTTGACTAATTTCTATTCAAGTACCAATTTCAAATGGGTCCATTTTTTGACCCAAATGGCTCCAATTACAATATCATTAGTCCCTCATTTACAATTCGAACTTTGATGGTCTGAATATCAGAATTTTAATATTTCCATTAGATTCAGATTTTCGAAATAAAAAAAAAGATTGGAAGATATGCACTACAGCACTTAATTTAAAATTGTTTTTCTGTACAATTTTCAAGCTTCTAGGAACAATAATAAAGTGCAAATTTGTTTAGTTTGATTTACATTTTTTTGCCACTGCTGTGAAATTCATGCTCAAGCTTATTTACTTTTAAACAGATGGATAATGTCAGAAGCTAAAAAAGATGGAGTAGAAGATAGCATTGCAAAATATGACGGTGAGTCTTATTTTGAATTGAAATCTCTGCCGTGAGAGAGCCCTTGGAAAAGGCCATTTTTTTATGAATATGTATGGTTGGGGCAAGCTAAGAATAACGTCAGGCTACCTGAGCTAGTGTCAGTGATTTGGCAAAATACAATTTTACTAGAAATGACCCTCAATTTATAATAAAATGGCAAATATTATTTGATATGTAGCTTTCTCTTTTTGGACCTACCTCGAGGTGGTCCTATAAATTAACCATTGTCCGTTTGTTCATTCATTTGTTAGCTACCAGCTTTTCGTGAGATGGTCTAATTAGTTTCTTCTGATTTTTTGCACACTTATGCAAAATGATAATGCCCAAAATGTGATGGAGCCCGATTTTGGAAGAAAAAAAATTCAAAACTTCAATGATGGAGAGATCATTCCCTGATAGATTTAAAGTTTTATGTGGTACATTCTTTTAATATTGATTTTTCGTTTACTGATAAGCAGGTAGTTCCATAAAAGTTTCGCTTGTTATAGATTGTTTTATAATGTTTTGATTTTTTGGTAATAGGTGTATGGAAGATTGCAGAACCAAAGCAGAATCCACTTGAAGGAGATCATGGTTTAGTTTTGTCAGTAAGTTCTATCAAATTCTTCTTTTAAAACAAGATGTTTACAGGTTGAGAATTTTACTGAAAATTTATTTTTGTCTGTTTATTTCTCAATGAAATTACTTCATTTGTATTTTAGTCACAAGCCAAACATGCTGCTGTTTCTGCTTCTCTTGATAAACCTTTCAAATTTGAAGACAAACCTCTAATTGTACAGTAAGTATTAGATTCTCATAAACCTTTCTATGGATTTTTTTAATTTAGTAACGATCCTAAAAATCCCTCCCTGTGATAATCAGTCCAGAATTTCTGATTTTAAATTTTCATTTTTTCAAATATCCAGTGGTTTTAAATAGGTTGAAAATCGTTTCATGAGGGTAAAAGGTGTTCTTATTTCTGTTCTTGTGTCAAGTCTAGAAAAGAGAACATTAAGGAAAAATTGGTCCCATGTAATGTGACATGTTTCTGTAAATTAACTCTTTGTCGCTATGTATCAAATGTTCTTTTCCTTGTAGGTATGAAGTACGTTTCCAGAACAAGCATGAATGTGGCGGTGCATACATCAAACTTGTTGCTGACAGTCCTTCATTAAATCTTGCAGAATTTACCGATAAAACAGAATACAGTATTATGTTTGGTCCAGACAGATGCGGCAATGATAACAAGGTAACCAAAATATTATCTAAAGCTTTTATTAATTTCAAATTCCTAAATATGCCCATCTTGAAAGTGCCAGTGTTATTAGAATATCATCTAATTCAATTTTTATTTTACATACATGTTCTTGAAATTGACTGTTTCTATATTTAATTCTTTTTTCAGCTTCACTTCATCTTCCAACATGAAAATCCAATCACACATAAAATGGAAGAAAAGCATGCTAAGAAACCAAGCAAAGACTTTGGGAACATCTTTGAGGATGGCAAAACACATTTAGTTACATTGGTTGTCGAGCCTGATAACACATACAAAATTCTATTGGATCGAAAAGAGTTATCATCTGGTAGTTTGTTGGCTGATATGGAGCCTCCAGTCAACCCACCAAAGATGATCGACGATCCTGAAGACAGCAAACCAGAGAACTGGGATGAACGGGAAAAAATCAAGGACCCTGCGGCTGTTAAGCCAGACGATTGGTAACTTAAATTTCCCTTATTCTATTTAGAATAAAAGGATTTGCGATTTTTTAGATGCTCCTATTCTTATTATATTTGATAGTTTGTGAAACAGAATCTTGGCTACACTTGCTTGTATTTATTATTGGAAAGAGGGATATTTCAATTCTAATTTGATTTTGTAGGGACGAAGATGCTCCAATGATGATTGAAGATCCTAACGCACAAAAACCATCAGGTTGGTTGGATGATGAATCAGAACTGGTCCCTGATCCAAATGCTGTCCGCCCTGCTGATTGGTTAGTTGGTCTCATTTTGTGAAATTTTGTTGTCAGTGTTTGATTTATAATAGTTTGATTTCATTTCAATCGAAGCAAGAATAATTATTTGATAGTTTGGGATGTCAGTTGCTTTTTTCAGCGATGTCCTTCATTTCAAAGAAACATTCTATTGAAGAGTCTTTCGATTTTGAATTTGTTGCTTCTACTGCTGTTTAACTTGCAATTTTGTTCAATAAATTGTATGTTGGAAATTGAAGCAAGAATAAATATTTGATAGTTTGGGATGTCAGTTGCTTTTTTCATTGATGTCCTTCATTTCAAAGAAATATCCTATTGAAGAATCTTTTGATTTTATATTTGTTGCTTCTACTGCTGTTTAACTTGCAATTTTGTTCAATAAATTGTATGTTGGAAATTGAAGCAAGAATAATTATTTGATAGTTTGGGATGTCAGTTGCTTTTTTCATTGATGTCCTTCATTTCAAAGAAACATCCTATTGAAGAATCTTTTGATTTTATATTTGTTGCTTCTACTGCTGTTTACCTTGTAATTTTGTTCAATAAATTGTATGTTGGAAATTGAAGCAAGAATAATTATTTGATAGTTTGGGATGTCAGTTGTTTTTTTCATTGATGTCCTTCATTTCAAAGAAACATCCTATTGAAGAGTTTTAATTTCAATTTGTTGCTTCTACTGCTGTTTAACTTGCAATTTTGTTCAATAAATTGTATGTTGGAAATTGAAGCAAGAATAAATATTTGATAGTTTGGGATGTTAGTTGCTTTTTTCAGTGATGTCCTTCATTTCAAAGAAACATCCTATTGAAGAGTTTTAATTTCAATTTGTTGCTTCTACTGCTGTTTAACTTGCAATTTTGTTCAATAAATTGTATGTTGGAAATTGAAGCAAGAATGAATATTTGATAGTTTGGGATGTCAGTTGCTTTTTTCATTGTCCTTCATTTCAAAGAAACATCCTATTGAAGAAGCTTTTTATTTCATATTTGTTGCTTCTACTGCTGTTTAACTTGCAATTTTGTTCAATAAATTGTATGTTGGAAATTGAAGCAAGAATGAATATTTGATAGTTTGGGATGTCAGTTGTTTTTTTCATTGTCCTTCATTTCAAAGAAACATCCTATTGAAGAAGCTTTTTATTTCATATTTGTTGCTTCTACTGCTGTTTAACTTGCAATTTTGTTCAATAAATTGTATGTTGGAAATTGAAGCAAGAATGAATATTTGATAGTTTGGGATGTCAGTTGTTTTTTTCATTGATGTCCTTCATTTCAAAGAAACATCCTATTGAAGAGTTTTAATTTCAATTTGTTGCTTCTACTGCTGTTTAACTTGCAATTTTGTTCAATAAATTGTATGTTGGAAATTGATGCAAGAATAAATATTTGATAGTTTGGGATGTCAGTTGCTTTTTTCATTGATGTCCTTCATTTCAAAGAAACATCCTATTGAAGAGTTTTAATTTCAATTTGTTGCTTCTACTGCTGTTTAACTTGCAATTTTGTTCAATGAATTGTATGTTGGAAATTGAAGCAAGAATAAATATTTGATAGTTTGGGATGTCAGTTGCTTTTTTCAGTGATGTCCTTCATTTCAAAAAAAACATCCATTTCAATTATCCTAAACAATTGAAAAATATGTGTTACCGATATTAGACAGTTTTAAAAAGGGGTTTGATATGAATATTAGAAATATGATATGAATATGATATGAATATTTATTTTAAAGAAGGCTTAAACCTACATCAACATTAAGCACCGATTGGTTTTCACTGCCACAGTATTACACGTATAATTTTGAACTCTCTCTTCTGTTTAGGGACGACGAAGAAGACGGTGAATGGGAGGCTCCACAAATTGACAACCCCAAATGCAAAGCTGTCGGATGTGGTGAATGGAAAAGACCCTCCATTAAAAACGCAAATTACAAAGGAAAATGGTCCGCCCCTCTTATTGCCAACCCTGATTACAAGGTAAAGCATCTCCTAATAACTTTTCTGTAGCAAATTCTGTTACACGCATTTTTATAAGAACATAAGACCAAAACCTAAGAAAAAATTATGAAAACTCTCATTGAATTTAGGTCAATTTTGAATCGTTAAATGAAAAAACCAAGCATATTAAGAACAGTTACGCCTGAAGCCAAATTTGAACAGTCGAAATTGACTGACTCTTTAAATTAATGTTGCTTTGAACTTCCTTTATAGGGTATATGGGCTCCACGTAAAATTGAGAATCCGAACTTCTTCGAGGATACGAATCCATTCGCAATGAAAAGTATTTCAGCAGTGGGATTTGAGTTGTGGTCTATGCAATCAGACATTCTGTTTGATAATCTCATAATCGCTGATGACCAATCAATCGTCGACCAATGGACCGTCCAATCGTGAGCTTTTATCCATTCCCTCTCTCTAGGGTAAAGAAAAAAGAAAAAATATTTTTGGGAATGGCCCTTTTTGGAAATATAATGATGGACTTAATTAAGGGGGCCTTTTATGGGAGGGTAAAATCACTTTTTGGAAAATGCTTATAATGGCGCTTGAAACCAGCGGTAATAGCTCATGTTGTGAGCTAGTGTTTCTTTTGTTTATCTTAACCCCTTTTAATAAATATTCTTCCCTCTTTTAATAAATATTCTTCCCTCTTTTAATAAATATTCTTCCCTCTTTTTCATTAGATGGGAAATGAAACGTAAACAAGAAAAGTCATCCGATTCTTCAGTGGTATGAACTTTATTTCTCCGTTCACGTTATATTGTCTGTGTCAATTGAAGGGGTCAAATACAGCTATCTAAACTTATTCGAATTAAAAGACAAGTATTTTATTCTATCATTCATAAGAAATGATATCAAATTCTTGAAATATTTTATAACCTTTATGCCAAGTATTTGGAACATTTTTTTGTTGAGTCGATAAAAAATCTATATATTATTAAAGTGTTGACCATTAATGGTTATCAAAATCTTACATATTATTGTTTGTTTCGAATACTGTGTGGTGACATCAATTGGAAATTCTTTGTCGTTTTTGGTCGGTAGATAAGGGTGTCACGTCGAAATTGTGAATTCTTATATTATTAGGAATTATTTGCTTTTTTCCGAAAGGTTCCAGTTCCATCGATTTTACTATTTTGAATGAAAACCTTCTGATCTTCGACGACTTTTAATGTAGTGAAGAGTGAACATGTTTTGATGTTTTTGCAGGCAGTAGATGTTCCGTGATGGGATGTGAGTATATTTCTTTGCAGCACAATTTAACAACTTTTTTTCTTATCGCCTTTCTCAGACAGGTATGTGGGAGAATTTCATGGAAGCAACCGAAGAAAAACCATGGCTTTGGATCGTGGCCATTGCTTGTATTTTTGTACCCATCGTTCTTTTGGTTTATTTCTGCACTTCCTCGAGCAAGGTGAGCTCAAAAATATTTTTTTCTACGCATATATTATCTTTTTTGTTTTTCATCCAGTTTCTGAAGACCTAACGTTTAAATTAACAAGGTTTGAATCATTTATGTTGTACTTTAAGGCCAATATTTAGCAATCAATTTAAGACACTCTACTCGCATATTATAAAAAGGAAGTCTTTAGTTGGTTGATCTCTTGATCTCTTGATCTATCACGATGAATATAAAATTTAGATACTTTCGATATGTCAATGATTCCACGTGACTTATCCGAGAATTTCATAAGCTGATTTATTACTTATTTACGTCTCGTGGTTTTCTGACACTCATTTTATTTCTACGTCTCACTTTTTTAATTGTTTTACCCCCCTGTTTTGAGACTAGGCAACAGTCACTTTAATCTCTTTTATAATATCGTGGTAAAACGCAGTAGATTTGCTTCTTATTTGAAAGAAGTTTTAAAGCTATTATTTTGTTCGATAACAATCTTGTTGATTCACGTGAGATAGGGTATAAGTTCTGATCACTGTGATTTCTTACTTTCAACTGAACAATCAACATTTCTGGTTTAAGAGTGAAGAAGTAAGTCGAAGGAAGAAGACAGACGAACCAACGCCTGATGATGCACCTGTGGAAGAAGAACATGAAAGTCAAACTGAAGGAGAAGAAGGAGCAGCCTCCACTGAAGAAAGTGACGACAAAGCCGCCGTAAGTTCTCCACAATGTACTTGGTACAATCTGGCGGTTTTCTTTTTGCGGAAAGTCTTGGAACCTTTTAGTGATGTATTCTATGTTCGTGCTATCAATTGGAAATTAAAAAGAAACACAATGTCTTGTTGTTAATAGTAGAATTGCCATGGAAATTGTAACGGCCAAATAACGTTCGTTGAATTTCTTTCATTTAGACTGAAGACGAGGGAGAAGTAGAAGTAGAAGCCCCAAAAACTGACGGAGAAGCTGAAACTGTTGAACCCAAAGTAGAAGAAGTTGCTGAAGATTCTCCCAAAACTGTAAGGATTGTCCCAATCATTCCCAACTTTAAATTATTTGAACATTTTCTGGTCCCTAGCCTGGAACCCATCACAAGTTAAATTTCCCTGTTAAATCATTCGCTAAGAAGTTTTTCTTTACATGCTTGTCTTGCAGGACAAAGAAGAAGATAGCCAAGTCTTGCAGGACAAAGAAGAAGATAGCCAAGTCTTGCAGGACAAAGAAGATAGCCAAGAGGAAGGTGATGAGAAAACTGAAGAAGCAGCAAGCAATACAGCCGATGAAGCCGGAGAAGCAAGCCCCTCGCCAAGGTAACCACTTGAAGCAAGCCCCTCGCCAGTCACTTGTTCATTTCCATCATTTTTATTTAAGAGATACCTTTCTTCTTTTGCTATTGAAACTTAATCAAATCTTCAAAGCCAGTGTAATACATATATGCCTGCTTGCTGATCTTGCAAGAGCAATGCAAAATGTTTTCTCTATCCATTTACTCAGTCAGTTCGCTTTGAGTGTGTACTAATTCTTGTTTTGCTCGCCATTTGTCAAGCAATGCTAATGCTCCAATTCTAAGATATTATATATCGTTGGAAAGATAACTGCGAGCACTATCATTTTTGAGAAAATTTTTTCCTTACTTAATCTTCCAGGACAAGAAGTAAACGTAGGGCAAGAAAGGATTAAATTCGCATCCAACAGTATTTTCATTTCACTCGAAATATCTGGCTCGATTTCGGAGCTGTTGATTGCTGGATGTTTGAAATGAAAGATCATATCTTTACTTAAAATTTTGTAAATTCTCTTAGACTATATTTTCAATTTATTATGATTGCTTTTTCTCCATTCCCAAATAATTCTTCTGTGTGTTATGTTGTGTTGTGTTATTGTTTCTGAAAGAATATCATAGAGCAAAATTTCCATCTATTTCTTAATATTATTAGACGTACTTTATTATCAACATGAAATATAAATTATCAAAGTACTGTTTTCAAATACAATCCATTTGTTGTAAGATCTTCCATTCAGGATCCCTGTTTTTACACGGTAGTAATTTGGTGTGTGTCGAAAGCCTCTTCAAATCATAAATTTCAGCGACCCTTACTTCTCCCTTCTAGGCCCCCTTCTACCTCGCAAATAACAATGTTATCCCAGAAACTTCCAGAAAGCAAGAAAATGCTAAAAATTGCTATTGCAAAATCTTAGATAAATTAACTTAGGTAAAAGTAGTCTGGGTATCCAGACTCAAAATTTCAGAAAAAAAATTCTTACCTCAATATACAAAGTTTCTAAAATTTAAGAGTCTGGTGCAACTAAAAATGTCTGATACAGTTTGTTTGATACTGTATGTGAGTGAACCCTTGTTGACAGACTATCAAAACTTTGGAAACCCAGGCAGACACACATAATTAACTTACCATGCTCCTTTCTAGCGGCCATTTTGTTTAGAAATGAACCTGTGTTTTCATTTTCATTTGTTTATATTATTTTGTAATGTCAGCTTTTTTCCATAAATTATGCGCGCGCGTAAACCCCGCGAAAATTCTGCTCAGTGACTGGGCGTGCGTACTGACCAATTAGAGACACTCGCATATGCAGGGACAGATATCCCTGCAGAGGAGTTACTTGGACCAGACCGTAAACCAGAGACAAGATTATAAAAAACTAGACGGTGAAATAGTTTACGGTCTGGATATCCAGGCTAAGGTAAAATGCGTCATTTTCTAAAGCTCGCCCGATGAAATAAGACTTTCACGTAAAACTCAAGTTTGCTCTGAACATTCTAACTATCAGTATTGAAATTTTCTAGCTTTCTAAGATATGAGAATCAAACTAAACTTAGCCCCACGAAACAGGTTTATGGCAATAGATTTCACTGTGAAAAAAACATTGATCGAAAAATCTTGTCATTCAATGAAGGATTGCCAAGAGTTAAAATGCATTTTTTAAGTCCAAATATTTTCTTACACTGATGTAAAAAATAATGGAACTCATCTAATTTCTAACACTAAAATGAGCCAATGAGATTTCACCAATGTACTAAATAAAGAGCTCATCGAAAATGCACGATACAGTTGAACTCATGTAATTATAATTCGAATTCTCAAGGGACCGAGAATTTTGTTCGAATTATATGAGTTCAACTGTATATGAGTTTATGAGCATGCAAATCTCTTAACCTTTTTAATCGTTGGGCGAGGGTGGTTATAATGTGAAACATGACATAAAACTCAGCGAAAATCGCTTAAAACTCTAAATTTTAGAAGAGTGCTGATAACTTCTTTACTTTTCATTCAATCATTCTCAAATTTTGAAAATTTAGGATTATAAATCGCCTTTGAAGATTTGAATCCAACGTATAAGTGAAAAAAGCTTAAAACTAAAAGGCGAAAAGGGGCCTTTTTACGATAGGGGCGGGTTTCTCTCATATGGCACGCCCTCTCTCCTCTGCCGCCGCCCGTACACCATACTTAGTTTTCTAGATCCAACCTTTTTAGATACCACTACTGCAAATTTGTTTTCAACCCTTAGAGGTTGGATAGTGCAAGGACAGAGACTGAAATGAGTTCAGTCGCGTTTAACTGTAGTGTATTAGGGCATTGCCGTATATCATAGTATAGTTTAAGAGCTCACCAACTACAATTGCGGGTAAATTAGCTCTACAGACAATAGTATACTGCGTGCTTTTAGTTTACTACAGTAAAGCCCGACTGTAAGACAAAACTTCATTTCCAGTTTTGATTTCAAACAAACTTCTTGGAATCTTCTCTAAACGAAGCAAACCACAAAACTAATTATAACAGGTAGTATTTATAATAATTCATTCCAGGGCATTCTACTCAACCTAATTTTTTATGTTAATATTGCAAAAAAGTGTCTGTTCCTCCACCTTTATTTTGTTTTTCACTGTTGTTTGAATTTGTATTGTTTGCATATATCGAATAGTATAGATTAAAAATGAGTAGGGATAGTCACAGAGCAGAGCGCCAAAATATCATACAACACTCTGGACTTACATGTGGCAGTTACATCAATATGCCTAAAACATTTTGGGTGCATATAGTCAGAAAGTCTGCCGTATACTATCTTCGCTTTTTTGATTTGATTGATTTGACTACTTTTTCCACCATCAGATTATCAAAAGGCAAAAAGTAGTTGAGCTCCTGCTCCTGGACTTGTTCAACCACCTTCACTTAAAGATAGGCCACAGTAAAATGAACTTCCTTTTATAGGATCCAGTGCGCGGATCTAGGTGGGTTCCGCCTCCCCCGTAGATCTTTTTCTTGGGAAGTTGATCTTCAAATTACTTTTCAAGGTTGGCTTGGCTCAAATTTTTTCATCTATGGCTCAAGCTTTAGCAGTGCGTCACAAACAGCCATATAAACAAAACTCAACATTCTCACAAAAGTTGTCTTTTTGATTTCCCAAACAACAGCTAAGCACTTTTGTCCAATACGATTTTTCAAGATGGTGTGCTAGCTATGGTCTGTACACTCGTGTGTTTTTCTCATTCAAAGACAGTGGTGCTTTTTCAAATTCCGTGGTTTTTTGCTTTCCTGTCAGAGGTTTGTTCTTTTTTCTTCTTTAAAAATCTAGATTATTTTATTTTATACCTATTTGTGTCAGTTTTGTTTGTATAAGTTTCTTCCATCCCTTTTATTCTCTGCCTGACCTGTGCTGTGTGTCCCGAGTGTGTCTGTTTTTTAGAATCTATGCCTGAAATATTCCCTTGCTCAGTTTGTAGTAAGAATGTCAGTGAAAAATGTAACTCAATCCAATGTGATATTTGTGACCATTGGATCCACCAAAGAAAATGCTCTGGTCTCACGTTAAAACAATTTGAAGTCCTTTCCCTTTCTGGGACCTGGTTTTGTCCGAATTGCATCAATTACTCCCTTCCTTTTCCTGTTGAATTAAACATTAATAATTCTAATGGTGATGTTCCTGGTGACATGAGTGATAAACTTCGATCCTTAATATCTGATCTCAACAAGGTCGTCACTAGCCTTAGTGACGAAATTGATGATGAGCTTGAATTTCAGTTTCAAGCTCATAGCTGTAGTTATGTTGACTGCGATGAATTCAAATCGCTTGCAGCCAACACTCCATCTAAATTTTCTGCCTTTCACCTGAACATTGCTTCACTTTCAAAACATTTTGACGACCTTGAAGATTTGCTTGCCCTCCTCAATTCTAAATTTAGTGTCATAGGGATTTCAGAAACCAAAAGCCTTGTTGACACCGAAACAGAAAGTCCCCTCGAAAAAAAAGAGGACTTTGCTATACCAGGTTACGAAAAGTTTTTTACACCAACTGAATCTTCTAAAGGTGGAGTAGCCTTATATATTTCACACTCTTTCTCTTACAAACCTAGGACAGACCTAGACCAAGTTTGCTATTCTTCATGTAGTCTTGAATCATGCTTTGCTGAAATTATCCTACCAAACAGTACCAATATCATTGTTGGTACTATATATCGCCATCCAAAAATGGTTGGCTTCAATCAAGATTTTCTAAAACCTCTGCTTAGTAAAATTTCTTCTGAGAAAAAGCAACTCCTCCTTCTTGGAGACTTCAATCTTAATCTTTTAAAATGCGAGGATGATTCAGAAATAATGTCCTTCATGGATATCCTCGATTCTAATCTTATACTTCCACAGATCTTTTTACCAACAAGAATAACTGAGGACTCAAGGACTCTCATTGATAATATTATTTCTAGCCCATCTGATAATGGAACTGTATCTGGCAACATATGCTTTTCCATATCAGATCATCTCCCCCAGTTTTGTCTCTTTCCATCATTTGAAGGTAAGTTTCCCGGTGAAGATAATACTTTTTTTCAGCAAGACTGGTCTCGTTTCAACCGAGAAGAATTTATTCTGGATTTTCTTGAAGTTGATTGGGACACCCTTTTTTTGAGATTTGGTCATAATCCAGACTCCTGTTTCAATATTTTTAATGACAGAATGAAAGTACTTGTAGAGAGACATCTACCCACAGTCAAACTTACCAAACGTCAAGTTAGATCAAAAACAAAACCATGGATAACGCCAGGAATTTTGAAGTCAATCAAAAAACGTGACCACTACCAAACAAAACACGCTAAGGCTAAAACTAAGGAGTCCAAAGATCGACTCTATGAATTATATCGTAGGTATCGAAATATGATAGTCACTTTGACTAGACGTAGTAAAAAAAACCACTACATCAGATATTTTGATTTCCATTCTAAAAACTCTAGAAAAGTCTGGTCTGGTGTTCGCGATATAATCTCAACAAGGGCTAACTCAGAATCACCCATTTCAATCATCACAGGTGACTCTTTGACATCAGATCCTGAGAAAGTAGCCAATTCCTTCAATGATTTTTTCACTACTATAGCTGATTCTATTCGTGAAAAAATGCCGCCTTCTTACAATCACTTCAGCAGTTTCATGAAAGATCCAAATCTGCATTCCATCCTCTTAGCACCAACCACTAATCAAGAAATTGCGAAGGTGATTGGCTCTTTCTCAATAAATAAAGCAAGTGGTCCTCATAGTATTCCTATAAAAATCCTTAAACTTTTAAGACTTGATATTTCTGTGCCAATATCGGCGCTGATAAACTACTCCTTTCTCAGTGGTATTTTTCCCTCTACTCTCAAAATATCCAAAGTTGTGCCTGTCTTCAAACACAAAGGTTCTCCCCTTGAAGTCTCTAATTATAGGCCAATTTCACTTTTATCTAACATTGAAAAAATTTTTGAGAAAGTGATGTACTCACGTCTTTCTGATTTTCTTGAAAACCATAATCAAATCTACTCTCGACAATTTGGTTTTCGTAAGGCTCACTCTACTGAGCATACACTCATTAATATTGTCGAACGTATCCGAAACTATCTTGACAATGGTGGGTTTGCCTGTGGTGTATTTGTCGATCTACAAAAGGCTTTCGACACAGTTGATCACGAAATCTTACTTGAAAAACTCGATCACTACGGAGTCAGAGGCATTGTTAATGACTGGTTCCGATCTTACCTCACTAACCGCTCCCAGTATGTTTCTCTTTCAGGCTCAAATTCCCTTTTAAAATCTATTAATCATGGAGTTCCTCAGGGTTCAGTCTTGGGTCCTCTGCTGTTCTTGTTGTATATAAACGATCTTCACCGCTGTATAAGAACCTCTGAAACATATCATTTTGCTGATGATACTCATTTACTAAATTTTTCAAAAACTGTATGGAGTCTTTGTGGGAGGGTTAATGCTGATCTCAGAGTTTTAGTCAGCTGGCTTAATGCCAACAAAATTTCTTTGAATGCTAGCAAAACTGAGTTTGTTATTTTTCGTTCCCCTTGGAGACAGATGGACTGTATTCCAAGAATTAAGCTTTGCGGGAAAATTCTATCACCAAGTAAGAGTGTGAAGTATTTGGGTGTTCACCTTGACAATCATCTAAACTGGAAGGTTCATACTTCTTTCGTTGCTGCTACATTGAGAAGGGCAAATGGGGCAATATCCAAACTTCGTCACTATGTTCCAATTCACATCCTTCTAAACATTTATCATGCAATTTTTGCTTCTCATGTTCGCTATGCTAGTCAACTCTGGGGACTGTGTGACAATACTGTCACACATAGAATTCTTACTCTTCAAAACACTGCACTAAGACTCATGACCTTTAGTGAACCAAGAACTTCTGCCACTCCCCTGTTTGCTGAACTTAAATTACTCAAAATCTTTGATCAGGTGAAAGTAATGAATATCTTATTTATTCAAAAATACCTCCAGGGTAATCTTCCATCTGATGTCCTATCAACACTTAATTTTGATGAAATTGATCACAAAACTGGCACCAGGGGCAAAGCTATTAAACTACTAAAACTTTCAACGGTCAAAACCACAAATTTTGGACTTAACTCTTTCTCTCGTCTTTCGTCAAAACAATGGAATGAGTTACTAATAAATCATCCTGACACTGATTTTCACAACCTTGATACTGATGAACTAAAATCTTTAGCTACAAAATTCTATTTAGACAAATACAAAGCTGAAAACGAATAATCTTTGTGTGTGTGTGTGTGTGTGTGTGTGTGTGCGTAATTGTGTGTGCATGAGCTTAGTGTGTTTTCCCAGGGTGGGAGGTGGTGGGTCGTGTAACAGGAAGAACTTTATAGATAAAACTACTCAAAGAAATTTTCATAAAATAAAAGTAAAAATATTTCTTATATTCATTATTTTGTGTCACTATTAATATTATGACAATCGTTTATTCATTTTGTTCTTTAGTTCTGTAATAATTTTTCAGTTTCTTCTAGGTTCCCCATTGTATTAGAGAAATCTATTTTTTTTTTTGTAAGGGGTTATCCTGCTGTGTTGCAGCGAAAATATATTCAATTCAATTCAATTCAATTCGTCTCAAGCGTTCCCTCCACAATAATTTATGTAATTGCAATTGCGGTCAGTCCACAGTCGGCTTCAACATATACACGTGTTTTTATTTACGTGACCGAAGTGCCTACTAAAACAATCCGGGGGTAAATAGCGAAGCAACACAGCAGATTATTCGTAAGTATTTTTTGGCATTGACAATCAAATACAATATATTACTACTATATTTCCTTAATTCAAAAATCAAAAATTCATTTTTCATTCGCGAAATAAAAAATAAAAGAATAATGAATTAATATTACATACTAAGACGCCCCCGTCTTTTACTCTCATTTAATTTCCAATCTCGGCACCTGCAAAACGCCGTCCGCCCAATATCCACCCAATCAGCTTAAATTCACTTTAATTGTCCTTTGACATTCAAAAATAGTATTTAAAAATTATGAATTTATAATAATTACAAAAAACAAAAAGTTGATACTTCATTAATGAAATATTCAATAAATTCCTGGTTTCAATTTCAGTGGGCGTTCTTCTAGGGCTTCGTTTATCGCGCAATTTTTGCGTCACACAAACTTTCTCGGCCGCTCGTAATAATTATACATTGCCAAATTTGGTTCTCCATTGTTGAGTCAGGATCGATGGTGACGTCACCTAAGCATAAAAAAGAAAGGATTTCGTCAGTTTTATGCATATATTAATTTGCGAGATATTCTATTCGCCGCGCGAGCGCACTTTTCGTAGACTAGTCGGAGTACTTTCTTTTACTCGCGGGATTGATGGTAACTTTTCATCTTCGTTATTTTTAAAATGAAGCACAACCGAAAAAAAACGAAACTTCAGAAAGTTGCGTATTTCCAGTGAGTAAACGACTCTGACAATTAACAAAATTGATGATGATGATTTTTTTTCGGTCAGGCCAATGTCTCGTATTGGGGGTTCTAGTCTTGAGCCCAAAGCCTACGCAGGATTGCAGCGTTTGGGTAAACGAGACAAAACTCTAAAAAAGCTGGTGTTTTGACGCGCTTCCGTGCTCTCGAAATATCGCGGTTTGAGACGCACTGTTTAGGCAATTTCTCAAAGTTTTTGAAAATGTTAATTTCATTAAAAAGCGCCGGGTTATTTTTTCATGAATCCCTTTTAGAAGTTTTGCGCTGCATTTTTTTGCTTGAGAGTCAAGTAAACGATATAGCGCTTTCGCAGCATTAATCTTTGTTACGCATTTTGGCGGGACGCTAGTGTGACTAACTGTTTGAGATCTGCTGCCTTCAACTTTTTCCAGTTAAGTTGGCGCAGCTCCGTAGTAACATTTCCCTCCTTTCCAGACTGGTATAGGATGAACCATGTTCATGTGGCTTTCAGCCTTGCACTCCAGCACAAAATAGCGGGGAAATGGCTGGGAAATAAGGGGGTCAATCTTTATGGTGGGGCTTCTTTTGTGCTTTGGTTTTAGGTCAATTTTTTTGGTTTTTCTTAAAGATATATCATAGAAATTGGTTATCGAAGTAATCAATTGGTTATCGAAGTTGTCAAAGTTATTTAAAGTAATCAATAACAATCAAAGTACTCAAACGGTTACCGTGAGATTGGGTAACTTGCATCAGTGGAGGCTAACATGCATAGCCCTCAAATGAAAGACCTAGCTGGTCATTAAAATACAAAGTTAAGTCAAAACAAAAATGGTGGACTAGAGCTGCGAGAGGAGCTGCGTAGTTGTATTTTAATGACCAGCCAGGTCTTTCATTTGAGGGCTATGCATGTTAGCCTCCACTGATGCAAGTTACCCAATCTCACGGTATCAAGTCTTCAAAGGGTTGTTAAGAAAGTGATCGAATACTCACAATTTTTTGGAAATTTTGATACTCGACATTCGATTGTTAATCGACAAGTGGTTGTTCGATTACTTCGAGCACTATCGATTACTTCGATAATCGAATTTATCGATTAGTACCCTCTGGGTTATGGAGGTTGAAAGCAAAACCTAAAAATCCCCTTAATAACAGAACTAGGCAGTGTAGACCTAAAGCTCTAAAACAACATCTAATCAGTGAGGCTGGAACTTCGATTTTGAGGATTACGATTTTACCAGTTTTTTAGCGATTTTTGCCTCGCTAGCCCAAATCTCGCAACCTCTTTACCTTAAGGAAGATTTATTAGAGTTTTTCAGCGTTCCGAAAAAAACGCATAGCAGAAATTTTTTCATCTTCACAGGATCGATTCTCAACAACAAAATACATCTTTTGGTCTTTGGGTTTGTTTCTGACGTTTTTTCTTCAAAGAATATCGATCACTTTCCTTTTCTCCTTGAGCGCGCGAGAAAAAAATGATTAGCTCGTTTTCGTGCGGGCAAATAAAGATGAGGCGGCAATCTTGCACTGAGGGTGCTACTTAGTTTCCGCCCTATTTTGCGCCCACGATAGAATGGTCCAAACACGGGGTAGTCCAAATGATAAACTATGTCGTTTTGTAAGTATTTATTTTCTGAGAGATACAAATAGTATATTTGAATATTATTAACTTGTTTATTAAAGTATTTTTGAGCGCAAATTTAAATATACGGTTGAATAAAAAACGAATGATAAGAGTTCTGTTTATTCCTCAAACCCCCGGGAAAAGTTTTTTTGCCGACTTAGCTATTTTACAAATCTCGGAAAAGAACTCCCATAGGAATTCCAATACCTAATCCGATTGGTTAATTTCGGAACGGCTTCAAGAAAGTCATAATGGCAGATAATTTTAAAAGTTTCTGAGGGAATGTGTGTAATTTATCGATGTTGATGGCTTGTTGATTCTTTAAAGAAAAAAGATAACAGGTATAGCTTTTTCTAATCCTAGAATATCGAGGTTCCAGCTACACTGCTAATAACATGAAAACCAGAATATGATTCTTCAATGGGAATCAAAACTATAAAGTGCACTTACTAACATCAATTTGACAGATCTAACAAAATTAATAACCACACTGTCATCATTGACAATAAAACAAACGATTTTCTGTCAAGAGCCTTGTAAACATTCCAACAACTTCCATCGAAATGATCTATCACAGCTCAGTCTACCATTTTTAGCGCGGTCCGAGGATTGACCCGAGAACTCTCCGCGAACTCCTGCGTGGGTGAAAAACTTCAATCTGTCAATCATTTTCTCAAGCGAAGAGTATGCGAAGCAATTCTAGCTTTACGATAGTGCCACGGGTCATCAATGGATAGTATTCAATTATCATTATCCCTTATTTTCATTCCTAGAACTTTTGCAAAAAAAAGGAAAAATAGAAAAGTTGTATTTTTTACTGCTCTATTCACATACTGAATTTGAAAGATCTTCTATGTGTTGTTTTTTTGCAAACTTCAAAAAACTGATTTTTGTCCTGCCTTTGCGGGACTTTGGCTTAAGTGCTTGAGCGCAGCATAGGGTACAAAGTCCAAACATGCGCTTCCCGTAATTTTTGTGTGAAGAGTTAGGTCTACACTGCTAGGTAGTTGACCAAATTTGATGTTTTATTTTAGAATTTTCAAATTCTTACCCTAAAAATTGTCAAAAATTAACAAAAGTTGACCCTGTCAGGTACTCATCTTGAAAATTAGTGAATTTGGGACCCTGCCAGATATCTTCAGAGCGTAGAAAAGGGACCCTGACCAGCGACACGTCCCAATTTTGCCTAATTGGTCGGGTTGGTCATGGTGATATAATGCAAACTTGTTTATACCTACCTCTTTGTACCTCTATTTAGCTTCTGCTTGAACAGCTCATCCAACTCGTTGAGTCCGATGCTTCAACATTTCCTGGAGGCTGTTGGAGTCAGCTTGCCTAAGGTTAAAATAGTGGGCAAGCAGAGGTTCATCCGGAACAGTTGTGAGGAAGGTGTCTAAGTGTTTTTTGAATACTTCTTTGGGGCAGTTTTTCAATCTCTTATTGGTCTGGGAAGGGTGTTGAATAATCAAGGGCCTTCTTGGGAAAGACTTCCCCTCCAGATATTTTTGTGTTTGATATTGACAGCTTTTACGTTTTAGATTGCAAATTCTCCCCAATTTATGGACTTTAATGTAATTTTTTGATGTTTTAATGGTGTTTAAATGGTTTAAATCCTGCAAGGCTACTTTTTACTAATTTTTGTTTGACTGCCTCGGGTTGGCTGGGAAAGTTTTGGAAGCATAGGTTTGCAAGTTCATTCTCTAGGGAGACCAAGCTGAAATTTCAGAGCTATGTATTTTATTTTTCTGAAATTTAAAAGCTTGAATATTAGGTAAATAAAAGGTACAAGAATAAGTATTCTGTCATCAAATGGTTATCTGGTCATCCTGCTATTTTGATGGACGACCAGACAGAGATCAGATGGATTAAAAACTGATGTGAAAATACCAGACGTCTTCGTCTGGAAGAGATCCTATCCAGATTGGAAACGATGACAAAAACAAACAGGCTCATCAAAGATCCTTCCCCACTAAAGGAAAAAGGCAAATCTCAGAATTTTAATTTACATAGGAAAGTGAAAAAAATCTCAGTTCTCTTCTTAACACTAATTTTGAGATTGGACCTCTCAGGTCAATGGCAGCAAATCGTTCTTGCCTTTATTTAATACTTTTTAAAATTGGCCCAAAAATGGCCTGTACAGCATTTCTAGCCATATTTGGGTCAGATTTTTGGAAATTTTCAATAACAGTCAGCATGGAACTCCCCCGGTTGCAGTATACAACAATTTTGCAGTAGTTTATTTTTGTTTATCTTTCCCATGCATGATAAGGTTCTGGTCGGGCAAAGATGATCAGGTGTCCATTGTCAAAATAGTGCCAGAAAAATCTTCTCTTTTATTATTAAAAGGATCTATGAAAAAATATTTCACATGTGTGTTTAAAAGATAAATATTAATTTACAAACAAAAATTGCCTAACCTATTTTCTGCTTGAATCTTAATTCTGTGTCTCTTACTGTAATTACAGTATAATTGTGTGATGGTATTATAGTTATTTGAAAATATTTCCAGCCTATATTAATCTATTGTCAAATCGTCAACAGGCAGTGAAATTAGTAGCACATAAAACATATTTGATTGCAACCAAAAGTTTAGTCATTTCAGGTTCATTTAGCTGATGTCACAAATACTAAAATGTAAATTTTTCACATTTTGTACGGAGTCCTTTCTTGAAACACTTCCTTAAATACTTGATAATTAATAAAAGATTGTGATTAATTTATCACTTACTGGAAGAATTAAAATTGGAATATTTTCAAAATATCTACTTAGAATATTCTGTTATTTATGTGTTATTCTTAGAATAACAATAATGTTGTTGCAGTACTCAGATGGTAAAACAGGCTATGTCATTTGAAAATTTCAGGCGTGTGGTCAATCGCACTCCTAAAAAGTACTTTAGGCGTGTGATAAGGAGTGCTATGCATAACTTTAAGTAGTAAAATCCAAATTTATGGCGTGTGATTAATCACTCTCCTCAAAGATTTTAGGTGTGTGTGGAGGTGTGCGCGTGCTATCGCACGCCTCAAACGATGCAGCCTGGTAAAATTGGAATTTAATTTCTTTTAGAATCAAAATGCATAATACTGAAGAATCACCTACACCAAGTGAACCGCTGGATATAAAATGTTGTTCTTGTTATCGCTCAATACAATCTACAGATTGGATAAGACAAGCAAAACAAAATGTTTATCATTTAGCTTGTTTTTCTTGTGATGTCTGTAAAAGACAACTTTCCACTGGAGAAGAGTTTGCTTTGTTAGATGACAAAATCCTCTGTAAGTTACATTATGTGGAACAGCTGGAGCTCCCAGCTTCTCTATCTGAAAATCATGTCCTTCATGTTCCTCCGACCCCTCGACCAGAGATCATGCCTACACCAGATGTGGATAGTTGGAATAAACCCAGGAACAAAAGAATGCGCACATCATTCAGCGAAGAGCAAGTGCAAGTCTTACAAGCTAATTTTGAGATTGATGCAAACCCAGATTCTGCAGAGTTGGAGAGAATTGCTTCTGATGTTTGCTTGCCAAAGCGAGTTACTCAAGTTTGGTTTCAAAACTCAAGGGCACGTCAGAAGAAACAACAACAACAAGCTAAAATCCACGGAATGGATAATTAGATTTTTCCAATATTTGAGAAAAGTTCTTTTTCCGTGATTACATTGTAGATAGGTTTATTATTTCTAACTAATCATTTTGTAAATTGTGATCAATTGTAGGAGCCATTTCTTTGAGCTATTTTTATGATTTATTGTAATATTTTGAATGATTTTATATATCACTATCAGTGGTGTTTGTTTTGTTTAACTAGATAAGATTGTCCTCAATTTGCTACATTTTTTAATTCATAGTATTAATCTTTTTACGTTTTTATTTTATATTTTTATTTTTTTTATAATTTAGCAAATATTTTTTGATTAATATTATAATGGATTTTTTTTTTTAACTTTGATAATTCTCATACTTCTTTTCATCAAAGAACAAGAACTGGCCGACCCTCAGCTGCTATTAACATATTATACTCATATCCTCAATTCAAGTGCTTGAAACCAGATGCTGTTAACGAGATGCTGTTAACGCTGTTTTTGAAAATTTAGTGTCTGATTGTTAAGTAATTTAAATTGATGAAAATTTAGCCTGATATTTAAGCTTGATTAAATTGCTCTTAAAAAAACAAACAATTGCTCATGGAACCAACAATATCATATTTTAAGGATCTTAGGAAGGTATACAAATACCATTTTTTTCATCGTCTTGATTTAGTTGGTTTATATATAGTTATTTTTGGTTCTTGTTTATATACAGTACTTATCATATTATGTACAATATTGATATTAATATGAAGCTCTTTACTTTTTATGCTTTTTGTATATGTCTCGCTAACAAAAAACACGATTTGTCATAATGCCAACTTGTTAGTTTGCAGAATGTGTTAAGAATCCTTGTCAGTCGCTCAAAATATTTCAAATATTACAATGCTTTCCTTTATGATCTACAAATTAATTCTAGCTTCTTTAGTTTTACTTTTCTATTCTCAATAAACCTTTATTATTTCTCTATCATTTTCTTTTAGAATGTCAATAAACCAACCAACAACTCCTCCTCTAGATATAAATATCGAGGATCTATCTAGAGATCTTTCAGCAACAGTTCATAAAGTCAAAGACATTCAACAACTTGTGAATTCCTTCATTGATGCAATTGTGATTCGAAAGAATGATGAAACAGAAAAAGAAACACTAGTTATTAAATCGACCATAACAAAAGTTCGTGCCATTAGAGTTGAATTGGAGAAGCTTGGGAAAACTTACTTTAATTTGCGGTTGAACAACATCCATCCGATCCCTCTGGGAAATGTTGGGTATGTCAGTTTAGATCCAAACTTGGAACAAAGTGGTTTTTACAAACAACTGCTTGATTGTTACCGATGGCTTTCAAATGTGGATGATGATGCCAATAAAGCTTTAGAATATTTTGAATCAAAAGGAACCAAATCATTATTACAACCAAGCCCTAGCTTTGTTTCCCAAACTTTGAAAGGGATGATTGGGGAGATTAAACCAGAATTTCCTCATTTGTTGTTCAATGATAGTTTTGTTGTCCCTGAATGTTGTCTTGTTATCACTATTGGAAAGGCTTTTGTGGTCAATATTACTTTTTCTGGGTTGGTTGTCAGTCATGTGTTAGCTAAAAGCATGCTTGAAATTCACACTTTAAAACCTTGGGAAGTTTCACAACACTATGTTTTTCAGAAGATTTCAGACGTTTTCTCGTGCAAAGTCATAGAGTTGGTACACCTGCAACCAAAAGACTTGCTATATAAACTGTTATCGTACATTAACGCTTACAGAGATATTTTCAGTAAGAAGTGTAGCATATGTGGAAAGCATCTAAATACTGACTCTGTCTCTTCACCTATGCTCCCACCAGTATGGAAAAGCATGGATGGTGACCAATTCTACCATTTATCTTGCAGATGATTTGATTTTTAATACCTTTATATATCATAGGAACTTTTATAACTTTGTTTTTAGTGCATGTTTTTTAATGAAATGAGAGAAAATTCACATTATCATTTTGCATTTTTTCTATGTTTGCTTTAGTAGCTGAATTACTACCTCAAGGTCTTAGTTTCAATAATTTTGAAATATCATTTTATTTTTAAAATCATAACATAATCTTTCATTAAAATTTATCATTTGTTTGTTTCAAAGGTCATAAAAAATATAAACAGAGAAATGGAAAAACAACAACAACCACTAGTAGAAAGGAAATTTTATTTTGGGAAGAATGACAGAGATTTCAGAGTAATGCATTGGAATATTTTGGCTGAAGGTGAGTGGAGTACTTAAGGCAGAATCCTTGAGGGTAGAATTCTTTTTCTAAAAAGATTTAATTTTCGACATTTATCAAGTGCTACCGAACTTGGATAATTGAATAACCTTTTTACTCCATAGGTTATTCATATTCATCACCGACCGAGAATTTTTGCGTTGTTCCACCACATTGCTTGGATTGGATTTATCGCTTGAATCTCATTTTACGATACATAGAGCTGTATGACCCGGATGTGATTTGTTTACAAGAAGTAGATCATTTTACACTAATGGAAAACAAATTATCCAGTGTTGGATATGTCGGTGATTTTATGGTGCGTAAAGAAACAGCGGTGCATCATGGGGTAGCTTTTTTCTACAAGACATCAAAATTTGATTTGTTGGAGACATTCAATGATTATCTGCATGAAGAGGATGGGAAAGTTGGGAACCAAGGCCTTCTTGTGAAACTCTTGAAAGAGAAAACGTCGGGAAAGCAAGTCATTGTGGGTAATGTTCATCAAAAAGCTAAACGACCGTTCCATGAAAGAAGATGGGCTCAAACAAAGAGTGCGCTTAAAATATATGAGAAGGTTTTATTAAAATATAATGATACACCAATGGTTTGGGCTGGCGATTTCAATGGAGAAACGACTGAGATGTTTCATAAAGAAATCACTGATTCTTCAATTGGATTCAAAAGTAGCTATGAAGAAGTTCTTGGTAGTGAACCAGAGTTTACCACGTGGAAGATAAGACCCACTTATGAAGAGAAACACACAATTGACTATATTTGGTATACAAAAGAAAAGTTGAATGTCTCAGATATTCTTTTACCAATGGAGGAGACTGACGTACCAAAAACACGATACCCATCCCTAGATCATCCCTCTGACCATATTGCACTCTGCACTGATTTTAAGTTTTTGTAGATTTGTTTGATTGCATGTTGTTTTTTTGAAACTTTTTTTCAGAAAAAAGCAGTCAATTAACGGTCAATTTGGATGTTCACATACCCTTTATGCGCCTTTTATGCACCTTTTAAGTTATTATTTTTAGTATTTGTAAAATTTATAATTATATCTTTTAAAGGGGATGATTAAAAGTTCTCTCTTCTCTCAAGTATTTTTTCGACACAAGATATTTAAACCCTCAGTTCTTTGTGATAGATCTTGACTTTGATATTATACTCACAATGTTTTATTTTGTTTGTTTGTTTTTTTAGATGAGAAAGGTAAAAACTTGAAAATCATTAAATAAATCAAACATACAACATGCTGCGTTACAATTTCCGTCCCAGTTTGGTGGACCATGCCCAAATCATGATATTGGTTCGATCATTTTACAATTGCTCCGATCAGGATCATAATTTTGTGTTACGGAAACTTGGAGTTTTCTCATATGCTACCATTAAAGATAGTGATCGAAGGTTATTATTGAGGTTTACTAAAGGATATAATAGAGATGTTTTGGAATGGGGTCGCATCCAGCTTCATAGAAGACCGTTAGGTTTCATCGGAGTCGCATGTCTATCCAATGATCCTGTCCAACAACCCAAAGACTATGACCGAATAGTTCACCGGTTTGATAATTTGATCAGTCAGTATGAATCATTTTTATATGACTCAAGATGTATTATTGTTGGACCTGAAAACCCATCTATCGAGAATTTACGTAAAGACATTATTTATTTGCCCATCACTGAATTGGATATTACAGATGGGTTTGAGAAAGCTGTGGCAGATTTTATTTCATCTTTGTTTGTGATTTTGGAATCTAAACGTGTGGAAAAGATCAGTGAGAATTTCGAACGAATGGTCATGCCATCAGCTCCTTGTGAACAAGAACAAACCATCTCTGATGCTGATACAAGGTAATTTATTTTGAACTTTTTTGAAAGCTTAAATTTTAAGATTTTTTCTGTAAATAAGCCTCTATTTAAATGGTTTAGTGCTACTGCGGCCATTGATTTGGATGCAATGCAACATGATCAGGTTGATAAACCTTAAAAAAATTTCTTCACGTACTGACTGGGTGATAAAAAACTGGCTTTTTATTTTTTACATCATTAAGCAGACAAAACGTTTTTAGGTTTACGCTCGCTTTTTTCCATAAAACGAAAAATGAAACCACCAGACACATGATTTTTTGTATGGTTCAATGGGGGATTCTCCATTGCACCATTATCTTGTCTTGTTCCTTAAAAGAGCACCTGTGAAAAGGAAGTAACTTTACTGAACACTTTTCATTTCATCTGTGTATGTTTGCTAATTTTCTATTTAGACAAATGAAGCGCAAATGTTTAGGACGTAATAAGAAGATACTGGCAGACTTGTGCTTGATGGCCGGTCTGTATCCAGAATCTCTGGTTCATTATAACAATTCCGTTGAACATTTACGTAATGTTAATGATTACCTATGGATGGGTGCTGGTTTGGAAGGTGTATGTGCTGCGTCCAACATCATGACAATAGGGGATCAAGCCCTCAAAACAAGCCGTTACACGCGTGGATTAGTCATTGATCAAACCAACATTCAAATCAACGTAACTACGGACAACGCGTTCGAGGAACAATTGAGAAATATGACCATCCTTGATGATAATGGAATGATAGCCAAATATAGCGAATGTTTGAGTTGTTTTAAGAGATTCAGTTCGACTGGACCACTAGAAATGGAAAGCCACTTTAAATTCATTCGAGCTCTCATCCGCATGCAGGTTAGTGTTGTGTTTAGTAAGTTTACATTCAAATTAACTTCACATAGCGTGTTTTGTATACTGGAGTCTCTGTAACTCGAACTCACACGGGGAACATAAGTTTGTTAGAGTTAAGTATAATTTCGAGTTATGGAGTAAGGTTTATAAGGCTTAATAAACTGAAAGAACTAGAAAAATTGTTTGAGACATGCGAGTTATAGAGGTTCGAGCTGAAGAGTTTCCACTGTATAACAAAAATTTTAATATTCCATTTCAGAAAAAATTGGAGGTGGCACAAGTGATCCAATGTTTGTTGTTACTCCCTATCTCATCCAACCTTAATGAAGTTGAAAAGGTATGCATTGTTTCTAGGAGCTGATCCCCCGAAATTCTACTCTTACTTTCAAATCTTGTTTTATTGAAAAAAAGTCTATGTGTATTCTCTGCATACTAAAACTTGCCATGGTATAATAATAATAATAATAATATCTTTCCTCAGAGTTAAAAAGTAATAGTAAATAATAAATATATTTATAAATATGTTTTAAACTCTATTGAGGTTGGCGCCCGTGGAGCGCCAGGATTTTCTTTCCACCATCATTATGAGTGCATCTGACTCACTCAGTCCATACAACTTTGCATCTCTGATGACTTCACGGTATGTCGAATTCGTTACACCTGGTTTCTTTTTTAGACCAGGGTGGTACTGTTCGAAAGTTAACTTTTTTATGTAGCATTCGTTTGAAGCTCGGGTGCAGTGTGCAATCCAGTTGTATTGCTGATTTTGAAGGTACTTAAAAAGCGAAGGCCGGTCGATAAAATTTTTGATTTGCTCATTTGAGTAAAGTAGTTTTTTGAATGTTCCTTTTTTTCCATCATTTGTTGTATATTCAATCAGTTCAGGTTTGCGTTGATTACCTCCTCTGACTAGGTAACGTAAGAATTTGATATATTGACTCTCAATATGATCGAATTGTTTCTTGGTCAATGCCCAGCACTGACATCCATACATGAGACGGGAGCGAACAAGTGATTCGAGGTATAGAACTCTGGTGTGAAGTTTGATTTTATAATTCGTGAAGAAAGGTTTCAATTCGTAAAATTTGCAAATGGCTGAGGTGATGCGATGCTCTATTTCAATATCTCCTGTTGAACTGTTGTCATATTCGATAAATGCTCCCAGGTATTTGAATGATATTGAGTTTCTAATTGGGATCCCATTCAAGGTTATAATTGACTGTGGATATATGTCGTTTATAGTTGGTTTTCCTAATTTCCAGTTTAGAATAAGGGTTTCGGTTTTATCCGGATTGAGTTTTAGACAGTATTCAACAAATACTTCGTTCAATATCTCAATCATTTTCTCGAGATCTCCAATGCACCAAGCTGCTAGGACAATGTCGTCGGCATATCCTAGCCATAAAAGAAGTAGAATTCCTGCTATGGCATATTCGGTTCCAGTGACTTCAGTAGGAATTTTGTAGGGGATATCAACAAATCGAATTCCAGCTTCACGACACCTCTGCTGAAATATTTCAAGTGTGTGGTTAGCGTAGATATTGTATAAAAGAGGGCTTTCGGGTCCGCCTTGTCTGACTCCCGAGGTAGTTTCAAAGATTATAGAACAACCTTTCATTGAACAGTTAGTTTTATCATACATATCTTCAATGATTTTGAACATTGTTAGGTTTCCAAAGTATCCTTGGACAATGGTGAATAGCCAATCTCTACGGATGTGGTCGAAAGCAGCGGACAAATCAACCATGCCGATAAAAAGTTCTTTTTGTTGTTTTCGCGCCCATTGATGAATTCTTTTCAGACAATAGATACCGTCCGTGCATCCTCTCCCTGGTCGAAATCCCATTTGTCCTTCATTCAGTATATCATCATAAAAGTTGAGACATCTATTCAAAACAATGTTCACAAGTACTTTGGTCAAAATACTCGATAAGGTAATTCCACGGTATTTCGTTTGATCACGGGGAGAGCCTTTATTTTTGAATATGGCACTTATTTCTCCTTTGCCAAAATAGTCTGGAACTTTTCTATTTTCCCAGATGTCATTGAAAGATTTGTGGATAGTTGTTTTGAATTCGTTACTTTCAAGACTGAGTTTTAGTAGTTCAGCGGAAATATCATAACTTGCTTTGTTATTACGAAGTCTGGTAATAGCTTTGGTTATTTCATCTATGGTGGGTGGAAGATCATTTATATCTAACGGTTGATCTCGTGGTAATGGTAGTGAAAGTGGGTACATTTAGTTGATCAGGGTTGAAATGGTCGCGAAAATGTTCGAGTAGACCAGGACAGTCTAATTGGCGGGGTTTTTTTCTGTGAATTTTCGCTTGTTCTTTAGCGATTTTATAGGATTGGGCGATGTCACGAGCAGTTTGTGCAGCGGTAAACTTAGATGCTTCATTTGCGTAGTGTTTATTTCGTAGGAGTGATACTCGTTTACGAATCTTCCTTTGAGTTGCTCGATATTGCTTTTTATCGTGTTTGATGTGGTATAGTTTTCTTCGCTCGAGGAGTTCTTTCAGTTCATAATCGTTATCCCATGGAAACGGTTGTTTTTGGGTTTTGTTGATACGAGGAAGGAATTCTTCGGCCGATAGTTGTATGGTTTTGATTATGGTTTCTGGTGATACTTGTTGTGTAGGTGAAAGATTTCCTGTTAGGGATTTGACAAAGTTTTCTTTATTATTTCGTGTGAGGTTTTTGAAATCGAACTTCTTAGATATTGAATTTGTATACTTTGAAGTTTTTAACAATGTTTTGTGTTTTGGTGTTTTAAAACGTGTAACAACAAGTTTATGATCACTGTGAAAATCATAGGATCTACGGACACGACAGTCTAAACAAAAGCGTTGAAGAAATTTGTTGGTAATGGCGAGGTCATATATCTTTCTGGTACGGTTATCGTTGCTATACCAAGTATATGAATTTGCGGGTTTGTGTCGAAAGTACGTGTTCAGAATAGGTGACTGAAATTCTGCACAGAAACGAACCAATCGATTTCCATTGTCGTTATGTTGGGCGTCTTCAAGCGATTGACCATGAAAGTAAGTGGCTTTATGACGAATGACTGTGGTTGTTGCGTTAAAATCACCGAGTATAATTAGTTGTCGTTTACATTCAATATTTGACAGTTTTTTCAGATCTTTCCAGAATTCATCCTTCATTGAATCACTGGATTTTTCAGTCGGGCCATATGCGGCAATAACTCGAAGGGATAGTCCCCAAACTGATAAATCTGCATACATAAGTCGAGATGAGATACCTTCGATTGATTCAATAACGATGCTGTTGTGTTTCTTTAAGATAAGTGCGACACCTTGTTCCCGTTTGCGAACAAATCCTGACCAGTGCATCTGGTAGTCTTTGAAATCTAAGCAGTCTTTACCGAGTAATCGTGTCTCTTGTAAAGAACATATGTCGAGTCTACTTTGTCGGACATTGTCAATAGTGTGTTTGATTTCGAGGGGGTTAGAGTTTTCTTGTAACGACCGTACATTGATGGTTCCGCATCGCCAGAAATGATTTTTTTTGTTGGACATGAAAGTAGGTTGATGGTGGTTGATAATCGTATCTCTGTTAGTTGTTGAATTGGAGCTCCGAGATATGAAACTTCTCCAATTGACAAATAGAAATTACTCATTCCATTGTCGCGAGTGTTGTTCGGTACGGATTGGTTACCGCTTTTTACGGGTTGGTTACCGCTTTTTCAGGATCGCATCTGAAAGAACAACGGTGGCCGTGCCCGTATATAGTACTTAATATATGATTTCCTTTTTTTCCAGATCGACTTTTCATCTGTTTTATCTTCCATCCATGAACAACTATCATTGCATCGAAAAGCAGCTTTTTACCGAAGACGTGCCGCCATGTATTACGTACAGAGTAACCCTGGAAAACCAGCGCTTGCTAAGGTTCATTATTATGTTATAAGCATTTTGTTGTATTTATAGTAAATTGCCCTTTAACTTGCTTGAAGTTTAAATCTAAAATAAGACTCGTACTTTTCAAGATTGCTTTTGAATTATGAACATTGGTCAAATCTACACATGTTCTTCAAATTCAGCCTTTTTATTATCTTATTTTGTTGTTCTCCATCATAGGCGATGTCTTACCTTCAAGAAGTTTGTCCTTCATACAAATTACAAATGGAACAACCCACCAACGTCGAAAAGAAGCACGGTATCTACTTCTTTGTTCAAAAGATTCTTTGAATAGTTTGTCAGCGAATATGTAAAATCTACAATGTAACAGCTTGTCAGGGTGTACCGCACAATAGAGAAAAGTCGATGTTCGATATCTGAAATGTTTTTTTTCGCTAACTTTTAGACTCTAATAAAGGCTGGCCATCCATCCAGTTGATCATTTTGCTGGACATGTTGAATATCACGCGAAAGCTAGGAAACAAGCTGGACAGTGTCAGGTATATCAATCGAAATCTTAACGGGTTGTTAAACATATTCTTTTTTTTTATGATATAGAAAGAGAAAGGGGCCGTACCTCTATGCTGACAACGTGGAGTAGACAATAGAATTTCTTTTGAAATAGAATTTTGTGCTCGCGCGGTGTAAGAAAGCCTTTTTTTTTTGTTTTAAAATGCTGTGTAAGCAAATATTAGGAGATACGTTAAATAATGTCCTTCAATTAACCAAGCACTCGTACTTTTGAGAAGGTGAAAACAAGATGTCAAATACGATTTCTGTCAAACTGGTATCATGATTTTCTTGGTAGGAACTCCTACCAGGGATCGGCTTTACTTACATTCTACCAAAGCCGTCAAAGCCCGATTTAACCATTCGGGTTTTACATCATTGGTATTATTACCTTTTTTAGGTTGCTCTGTTTCATTTTGGAAAGATATGGGGATCACTTGAACCCTGAAACACATTCTGAATTGGTGGATTTACTGGAGGAGTTTTCTGATGATACAAGCCCTCTCGTTAATGAGACGAAGGATGACGTTGTTCAATTGATCCGCCCTCTACCAATCATTAGGTATGGTGTGTTTTTAATAACTTTTATTCATTATAGCACAAGATGATTGAGTACAGATTGAGTGCGGTGAAAAAAACGACCAAAGACTTTATCTTGTGAGCTCATAAAATTGACGTCATTTGATCATAGATCCCAGTAAATTCTAACAACTCTAGCCTAATCCCCCTTTTATGACGCCTTGGTCTGAGGGCTAATATATCCAGCCTTGACCCATGACGTTTCGTTTTAGCTTTGATAAGATAATAAAGTAATAATAATTTAATTGGATTAATTTTTGCGATGTTAATTTGCATTTTCACAAATTTTTGCCATTTTCGCAAAATAAACCTCGAGAAACGCGAAATCGCGTGAGATCGATGGCTCGTAAAAATAAATTGGTGCAAAATTCTTATTTTTTAATTGTTTTTTGGCGTTTTTATGGTCATTTCAGGAAATCTTATGCTGATTCCCGAAAATTGATCGGATTAAAATAGTATTAATGTAATTTTAAATACTTACCCTGAAGACGTTTTTACACAGGGGGGGGCAAGCAGTTAGTACAGAACACTATGTGTACTAACTGATTTTTGGAAAAATCTGTACCCCACCACCACCCCCTGTCACTTAGTACACCGTGTACTAACTGTCTTTGACCTTGCTCAATATATATACCTCCCCCCAAAATAAGGATCCGTCTCTCTACGGTGCATTCCAGGTGAATTTCACACCCCAGGGAGGTTTTATGAGGTGTATTTTTACGTTTTTACCTGTCTTTACCAGGTTTTTACCACTAACTACTTTCAAACAAATAAAAATATAACAAATTATGGAGTAGGTCAACCGCAGTGGGGGGAAAAATTGATGAATAATTTTTTTTTCAAAATGAATATTTACCAGTTTGTCAATGAAAACACTAGTAAACCTAGTTAAAGTGACAATAATGACTTTCCAGAAACATTTTTTAGACAGAAAGCACAGCATGTTTGTTCAGCAACTTATCCACCATCTTTAGATAATTTTCTATTTTTCCCAATTATGGATCGGATGATCGGATTACCAAAACAAAACAGAAAACGTTCGAAAGTTCGAAATTTTCAAATTCGAATGTTTTATTTTGAATATTTCTAAGAGTTCTAAGAGTTCCTTGTAATGTTATGTGTCAAGCTGTTAAAAAGTATTCCTGACTGTCCTAGAAAGAAGATACATAAAAAAGATAGAACCATAAACCTCTCATAAACTGATAACAGTAAAAATCTGAGAAATCTAGTTTAAAATTCTCGTTTTGAAAACAGTTAATACACCTTTTTTCTTCCAAAACTCTGTATACACCACCCCTTTTGGCAGTTAGTACACAGGTGTACTAACTGCATTTTGAAAATTTGAAAAATGGACCCACCACGGTACTAAGTGTCATGGGTGTCGTGTACTAACTGCTTGCCCCCCCCCCCTGTTTTACACTGTCATTTTATTTCAACTGTATTTCTTTTAGAGATTTCGCTGCGAAAAGATTGGCCCATTATTTGCAACCTTTAAAAGTGAAGAAAGCAGAAAGTGACGGTCCTTTCATTTTTTCGGCCCTTTCCTCGAAGATGAAGAAGGATGAAGGAGGTTAGTCACTCTTTGTACTAGTCAAGTGCGAAGTTCTTTTTGACAAATTTTTTCGTTGACATTTGGTTCGTCAACACTGGATTTACCTTAAAAGGGAACTAATTTTCGCGAGAATTGATTTCCGCTTTTTTCGTTGTTTTTCGGCAAAACTGTGCGAAAATTTGAACCCGCGAATTATAAATTTGGCCATTTGTCATCTTAGATGATTATGGTGACATAAAAATTTGAAAAATTCCTAAGAAAATGAAAGAAATGTACTAAATAGGTCAAAACTGCGAAAATTAATCCCCGTGAAATGCGAATTTTTCGGTTTACTCCGACCGCGAAAATTAGTTCCCGTTTAATATAGTCCCCTTAAGGTAGGATCTTATTTCCATCGTTTAATTTCATTTTTCAGACATCATTTGGGTTTCTGGTGACGTTTCGGAAGTTGCTATGGTTGTGGATAACCCTCTACCCGCTGAAATTAAAGTCAATAACATGGTATAAAATATAGTTTTATCCATTCTCTTTTTTCCCAGTCTCTCTTCGTATCGCTAGTATCTAATAATCATTTGGCAACTCGGTTTACTAATATTGCAATCGACACCCGATCAGAACATTCTGCGCTTGAACTTAATGCAAAGTCACCTCCTTCTCCGAATACCAATTACTCAAAGAATGGATCTGGGTCACACAAAATTAAAGTCTGACACATTGAATTTTTCTTTTTTATGACAGACTTTAATTACCGAGGGTACGGAATTCGAAGCGCATCCAGCGACACTTGCATTGCCAGCAGATTCCGGCAGTTTTCCTTTCATGTTGCTTGGCACTCCTATCAAACCTGGTTCACTGAGTATCAAAGGTAATATTATAGTGTCCTCCAAAATTTTCTAAAAAATGAATTGACAGTAGTCGCTATATAACTGCAAAATATTAATTTTCATATTAATTTTTCAAATTGTCGTTTTCTATATAATTATTTATTTCGAAATGACTTCCAGTCCACAGTCGGTTACTGCGATTCCTTTATCTCAGAACTTTTGAAATAATGAATACTCATGAAGCCGACCACAACAACAAAAGTGAAGTGTTATTCCTTCGTATGCAGGTTACCGTGTAGAAGTATTGGGAATTTCGAACGTGGTGCTTCTTCCCGAACCAATCACAGTGGAAGTCACTCCTATGCTTCCCATCCTGAAACTGAGTAGCACTTTACCACGAGCGCCGAATTCAAGTTCACTCAATCCTGAAGATAAACATTATCAAACGCTTTTTACATCAGCAAACCTCTATCGTGGACACAGGTAAAGTATATTCGATAACTTCAAAGCCGAACCTTAGGAGGGACCTAGAGAAACCCTTAATTCGTCTTATATTTTCTATTCTCTTTTCTTTTAGCTGTACAGGACAAGTAACGCTGGAAAATGCTGGGAAAGTTGCGGTGACAAAGCTTGACATCAAACTGAATAAACCAAAAGGTTTTTTTTGGATTTTTCACTAGAAAAAGCTATGATCCCCTTTTTACGACATTACTCTTTTTTTTTGTAAGAATATCTTTATTAGAACACAAGGGTGAAATTCACGGATTTCAAAAGATGCTGATTATCAGGACTATGACTCCAAACTTATTGGCTCTTGTAGAAAATGTGTAAAATGCTTTCAGAGAGGCTGTGATTGTTAAGATATTTTTTCCCTACTAGAGGTGAATGTGATTTTCAACGAAGAGCAAGTTCAAAAGCAATTACCATTAGCTCCTGGAGATTCCATACACCTTGATGTGGTTATCATGCCCGAAGCTTCGTGGAAACTGTACAATAACAAAGATAAGATTGAAACGATGCTCATCATGTCATACTCTTGCGAAGAAGGTGAACAAGGAGGATACACCAGGGAAATTTATTGGGTGACCATAATTAAAGTCATGCCATCACTTGAGTTCTCTAACCTAGAGCTCTTTGAAATTGAAAGGTTAGTGTAGTAGTTTGATATTTCGAGAACTTCAGTTTATATATCTTTTGCAGATTTCAATGTTCTGGAAGTGTTGTTACGCTATAACTTTCATGTTAAATGTTTATATTCATGCTTTTGTGCCATACTTTTATTTTTAGACAACCTGACCTTTGTTTGATTTGCTTTGATGTTGAAAATATGACTTCGATATCAATGAACGTCGTGTGTGCCGTAGAAAATAATGACCCTGAAACTGCAGGTAATTAATGGTTGCTTATTCGTTTATCTAATAAAGTTCCTTCAATGATGTTAAGGGGAATCCTTGTTGAATTTGTTTTTTTTTCTTGTTTAGATATCAGCTCCTTCTCGACACTACTGGAGGATTTAGACATTGTATTGGAATCCAAAAAGAAGACGAGGTGAAATTTTATACCCTCTCCTCTAAGTTTTCAAATTTATCCTTCTTCTAAGTTCAAAATTTCCCGTTCAACCGATTCACTGACTTCATTTCTTTCTACAGCGTGGAAGTCAGCTTTCCAAGGATCTCCTTACCGCTCCCTCCCAAGTTCAAAAGACAGGTTTGATTTTTATTGAGCTAATAATCAAAAATTAACTGCTGTTGTTAAGAAACGTTTCAACCATGTGTCTTGGATCCAAATACCTTATGTCGTGTTAATTTAATCGACCTTTACCCAAGATAATTATCAGAAATGTCCTACCAACAATCTCAAATATCCGATAGATATCAGAAATACCCACGGCCAGTCTACAAAATGTTGGTAAAAACAGACATATTTTTTCTTTGTTTCATCACTTTGACAAAGGTAATGTCGTTTTTTTGTATTTTTTGTAGTAGCAAATAATGATGGTCTTTTTTTATTTTGCAGACCATAGAAGATGTTTACGAGAAGTTTGTGAGCCAATCAATTTGCTTCAAATGGAGGTTGAAAGACACCAACTACAGTGGTGTGACGTATTTTCAAAATCTGAAGATCACACCAGAAATGGTTCCTGTGCTGAAGCCAAAACATTTGAACATCAGTAAGCTGTTTTTCTAAACCATTTTGTAGGACTAACGAATTGAATTTATTGCATAATGAGTTTTTCTAATTGACGTGTATTCGTATACTTTAATGGGATAAACTCTCGCGGGGATAAAATTTCGCGGATTTCGCGGATTTTGGTGTCATCCGCTAAAATCCGCGAAATTAAGTCCCAATGGAAATTTTGAAGGGTAAACAAAACTCAAAATATTTCAAATAAATACTATTTGAATTGTTACTGGCATCAAAGAGGCGCTAAACCTCTGAAGCTAAACCTTTTTTTGTGAATAAGATTTATGCCAGTTTATGCTCTTCTTGGAATCCTGTCTATAGATATACTATTTTTCAATTCAACACTTTCTCTTACAGATATTCGAGTCAATGATAATCGAATAAAAGATGGGGAATTTCTTCCGATTCCAAAAAATAGCATGGTCTGCATTTCTGTGGTACTTACTAATTTTCATGGTATGTTCCTTTATACATGCACTTTTCATTACTTATCAAGCTGTTATTTTACTTTAACCCAGGTCTACAACGCTCACACGCCAAGTCCTTTCAGCAATTAAATTCCCCCTTGTATTAGGGAAGTTTTAATTAGAATCATGAAATTTTGATTTAGGCCATTTGCGCCTTTCTGATTGGAAAAATAATGAAATTTTCTTTCCACGACAGAATTGGACATAGATGATATCACATTACACGTCAACCCATACCAAAGATGCCATCGTAGCGTGGAAGCGATGAACCAACTCTGTCTACCTTCTGGAATTATGAATAAAGGCATCAAAAAGGTCTCACAATTTTCAAATGATTAATTTTTCAACCTAGACATGCTTCTAAACATGTTTTGTTTTCTTTTTGTTGAAGTTTTCCAGCAATCGAAACTGGACTTGTCAGCAATTTCTCTTGAGGTTTTCAGTAAGCTACACGCTTTTTTGCAAGAAAAATTTTATAAGAAAATGAGGCTGAATATTGGACAAGACCTAAGAAAAAATTTTAAGAATAATCTGAGGCTCAGCTCTAGCCAATACTTAAGAGCAAACTTAGTAAGACCAAGATTGGATCACGAATATGTACTAGTTATCGCATGACTTCGAGTGCAATACGAGAAATATTTTACGAGTTCCGAGATTTTTCCGTAATATTTTTCCGAGCCTTTAGGCGAGGAAAAATATCGGTAAAATCTCAGAACGAGTAAAATATTGAGTATTGCACGAGAAGTCATGTGATAACTAATTTATTGTCGACTCAAAAAAATTGTCCTATTTTTGTTTTAAAAATTACTTCCGCCTTCTTCTGCTTCTGTGTAGATTCGAATGTTTTTATTCGAAAATCTAATTCGAACGTTAGATTCGAACAAAAACATTCGATAACTTCCCGCTGAAAATATTCACACAAAAACAAAATAGAGAAAACATTTTTCGATCATTTTCGATCCAGAAGTTTTGTTTTGAAGAGTTGCAGATTTGAAAGTTTCTAGATTGATAATTCAAAATGCAGATGACGTACAGTATTGTTTCGATAGAGAGGAAACCCTCCATCATTGGATTAATCAGACTGATAACATTCAGTCTTTTTATATGTTTTTGTTTCGATGACATGGCCATGGGAAAGAATAGCAGAGGAAAGGAAGTCCCACGATGGAAATGTATCCTTGTAATAATTAAAGAATAATTAATGTTGTTAAAGAACAACATTTTTTCAACAGCAAAACAATATGTTTCGAATTTTAGAAGAAAGATGTACTGTAATGATTGTTGAGTTGAAAAGTCAATGACGTACGTTGTTGTCGAGAACGAGAATTAGGAGAGAACTTTTATAAAAATCATTCGTCATTTGGTTTAATACAAGACATTACACTTTCCTTGTTATGTTATGAGAAATTTTATTGGCAAATATTGAAGAATTTCAAGTTTTTTTGTATGCATTGATAAAAAACTGTTTGGTTATCACACGGACAAATTTGCCAAAAGTTGAAAATATTTGGGTCGTGTCAAGTAGTTTTATAATTAATTCTTTGTTCATCAGATTTGATTTTAGTGTCTTTTATGGAAGAACTCCAAAGTAAAAGTTAATCTGAACATATTTTTGTTGCGTTTTTCCCTTTGATTCCCAGCCAAGTCCTGTTTTGTTTTGATTTTTCTTCCGCCGCTTACCCAGTCCCCCAAAGTTCAACGCGGTCATATTTCCAGACTAAAGAAATATGAAATATCGCAAATATCTTGATGCTCTCGACCAATCAAAACGCTGATATTTTTTTGGGTCGGCAATAAAGAGAAATAAACACCGTTACACACAGGGGCTTAAAAAGAATTAAGAATATTGCAGGCTCAAATGAATGGAATGTTCTAAAGACATATGAACATTTTAAGACCATCTTTTTCCTGAAGTTTTCAGAAAATTAAGAACAGCCCAGCCTGAGTCAATTTTACTGGTTGTTATAAAAAAACGTGTATTGTCATACATACATTTGATACTTTTTATCAGTTTTTCTCGGAAATATAAAACTAATTAATGTCATTAAAAAAGATATTTAGAATTGTATCACTTCACCTTTTAATCATATACCAAATGAGTTTCCAAGCAATTACTGCTTTTTTACTATATTTTTTGTTTTCATTTCAGTTATGTCCTGGCGAAACGTTCGAGCACTCTTGTGGATTATTTTTCCTTTACGAAGGAGAATTCATGATTGATATCTCTTGTTCAGCTAATCGTAAATTCGGTACTCCTACACCTAAACGGCAGCGAGCATTTGCTATTGGTGAAAACGTCCCTGGCTCTCCTCCACCTTCCACTAATGGCGATAAGAAAATGTCGTGGTCCACGCCGCTGAGTCCAGGGAGTGTCAGCAAAAAACTGAAATACCATGAGGCAGACTTTTGGGCTCAAACTTTTGCTCTTAATGTGAAGTAGTGAAATTATTAAGGAGTTGATCTCTTTGTAATGCTTTTCCCAAAAATTCTACATTTAATTTTTATGATGGAGAATCTTTTCCATCAGAATGAGCCTTTTAAACTTTATTGAATCTGTAGGAATTTTCAATCATCATTGTATGATATAATGTCCAAACATGAAACCGAAATTTGATTCTTTTTAAATGTAAGGCACACTCTTCTTCAGTTAGATTTTAGTACTGGCCATTTTTCCATGTCACTTTTTTGTTGTATAAATTGAACTTGATTTTTTTATGGATAAAGAGACATAATTTGTATTTTTTGATCAAAATAATTGGCTTTTTTATTGTAATTTAAGATTTCTAGTTACGCTTGGCTAGCGTTTCCATTGTCTTATTAATTGTCCATGTGCATTCCACACGTCTAGGTATGGTTTTTGATTTGTAACGATTTTTCTTTTGAAATAAGCATCTTATTTCCCTTCCAACTCGTGTATGTCCCGACACACTGTATTTTATAGTACTAAAAGTAAATAAGAATTTGAAATGTCATCAGCAGAGCAATCGCAGCCCACCACTTTCACTTATACGCCAATCAGTCGTGAAGAGAGTGAACAACTTGGACCTGAATGGCGGCATTGTGCACACTTGATGTTATATGCCGCCCTACCGCCCGATGTTTTTCTCTTTAATGATAAACACAACCCAATCAAAACTACTGTTATGGTATGCACATTCTTCATCACCACCGTATACTGTAATGTAATTCAGTTAACTCGGGCGGAAAGTCAATTTGTTCGAATTACAGAGAGCTCGAATTATAGAAAGGTTCGAATGATGGAAAGGTTCGAATTACAGAGAGATCGAATTATAGAAAGTTTCGAATGATAGACAGGTTCCAATAATGGAAGATCAAATTAGAGGGAGTCCACTGTATTCGAATTTTGAATATCTTAGAAACTTTTTTAAAAATGTCAAAGCTCAGATTCTTAACTTTCAATCAGAGATTTATTGAGTACCATTTGACGTCGTTTTTTTCAAACGTTTAGATGCAGATGCGATTCGATGGTCGTCTTGGTTTCCCTGGAGGCTTCATCGACGATGAAGATGCATCATTGGAAGCTGGCCTTCAACGCGAATTGCTGGAAGAGATGGGAGAATTACCAAATGATTTTGAGGTGCAATCGAAAGACTACATGTTCACCTATCAGTTTGAAGAAAGGAAATATTGTCTACACTTTTTCTGTAAGAAGGTCACTTTTGACGACTTCAAATTGATCGAGCGAAGACCTGAGGAGGAACCATTTGAAGGCTTTGAGGTAAATAAACTTTCTTGATACATCTTTCAAGCTATTATTGGGATTTATGTTTCAATTTTTGAAGAAGATAGATTCATATATATTTGACTCCGCAGACTTCGACATTCTTTTGATTTCTTGAAACTAGATTTTTTAGCAGATTTATGATGGGAATTATCTGGATGAACTAAGCTCGAAAGAAAAGAGAAAAGATTGTTGAGGAATTTCGGCTTTAAAGTCCAATTCACACAAACATAAAACTCCCACCGAAACCCACATCCCATTCTTACCTGCACTCGTTACCTCACGGAAATAAAAAAAGTGATTTCTTTCAAATCTTTCTTTTCCCAACAGGTTCTTGGAGTGATCCGTGTTCCTTTGTACTCATTCAGTACGAGTCGTGGAGGGTTTGCCGCTTTCTTGAAGAACAATTTCATTGGATGCGCACGCAAGCAACTTCTTGACTGCATCAGAGTTAAAGAATTGTTGAGTGAGAAAGAACTCGACCAATATATTCAAAACAGTCGTATCTCTGATCCATTAAGTAACCCTTACACTTCACCATAATATTTGAAGGTACATTAATCTTATAATCTTAATGATGTGAATATTTTCGTTACAGTTTAACATTGCAATATATTCGCTTTTACAGTGCCTCCCTTTACTCCATGCACTATAAACTTCAATTGTATTTGGGTTCAGTCGAAGGTATGCTTTTTACCTTTTTTCAATACTTTGATATTTCAGTGTATATTTTCTTCAAAATGCACACCCTATTCTGTGCGGGTTCTGCATCTGTTTTTGGTTACTAGCTTTTTGAATAAGTTCTTTTTTAAGTTATAGGTATCTATTTTTTTATTTTTGGGAATCCACAATATTGCATAATTCTGTAGCAATACAGAATGTAGTAATCTTCGTATGTAATTTTCATATGTAATATTCAAATCTAATGTAATTTTCAAATGTAATATTCAAATGTAATTTTCAAATGCAATATCTCTAAAGGTGTTCTTTTTCGACACTGGGCCCAGTACAATGACTGTTATTACATCATCGTGCCGCCGGAATAACCCAGGTTGTCCTGGGTGGAAAATTTTCGAAAAATTACTTATTGGGGTAAAGCTTATTAGGTACTAGTCTACACAATAGACAGATCCAGGCTTTTAGGCCTTACTCTTGTTCTATAGGCACTGCTATAGGCGGCCACTAGTGACCCCCACCGGGAATTGCTTATTAATAGGTTTAAACATAATAGACAACATTCACAAAAGATGTTTATCAATAGAGATTTTAAATAAAAAAATGTTTAAAACACAGCTGATTGGCTTAGGTTTCGAAACTCTCTATTGTTTCACTAAAACCTCAGTGCGCATGCGATTTATCTGGAGAATTTCAATATTCAAAACAAGAGCAGTGCTCATAGCCCGAAGAGTAGGAGTTTTACGCTCGAAACGAAGGAAAATATGACGTAGCCTAATTAGGTACCCGAAAGTAATTCTTTAGAATAAACCTGAAAAATGGGACTCGCCTTACAATTGATATAAAAATGGCTGGCTTGGTTGGAATTTTAATTTCTTTTTTCGATTTGATTTATCTAAATGAATTTGTAGAGAAGTATGGTTGAACGGTTTGAAAAATATTGGAAAAATTCTTGCAACTTATTATTACGGAAAATATAAAAAATATTTCAAAAATGTGATAAAATTTTCGTAAAAAATTTAATTTCATAATTCGGAATTGAACAAAGCAACGTTAGGATGCGCCAACGGTTTGCGTGATGAAGTTTTTTTGCCGGTGCTGGTGGTGTTTGATAATGATAAGGCTAAAGTACATTACAAAAATAACTTAATTACCTCACTAATGCAATTTCAATTTAAATTACATGAAAAATGATTCATTAAAGGTTTAGGTTTACATAAATGTTCCCTTTTCATATCATGTCTTATATCAAGCCAGTGGCTCCTATTGTTATATTGTTCGATTTTGTGCTGAATAAACAAAAAATTGTTTTCTTTCCCTTTTCCTAACCAATCTTGCTCCACATCAGTGTCAATTCAATGTGAAAAAGCTTGTTGAGTAAGCAAACGATCAAACTCTGGGTACGAGATTGGAAAATGATATCAACCTAAACAAAACCATCAAAATAATGCGAGTTTTGACCTACTGCTCAACCGTTCGTGGAGTTTCTTTTAATAAACGTAAAGCCGAGATGGATCCATGTCCCAATTACGATCAGTGCCTTCATTTCCAACATTAATACTACAGCAATAACATCGAATAGTTTTTTGAAGTGGAATATATTTAGCAGGGCGGTGTCCAGGTAAACAAAATTCACAGCAAGTGTATGTTAATATACGTTGAAATTCCAACCAGTCGTCTGCAAGATGGTTTAGGTAGTCCTTCCGAATGGTGTTCAATCGGTTCAAGATGAAATCGTAGTCTTTTTCATTGTACACTTGTCTGGTGAAAAGTTCGATCTTCGGATTCCAGTAATGGGGAAGATGTTTATCTTTCTCAAAAACGGCTAATAATTTATCCATGAGCTTTTTATAAAAACAAATAGTGCGCTCTTGTCTTCGTTTTTCACGGAGTGCTTCCTTCTTCTCTTCCTCCTCTCGCTGTATCGCTTCTTCACTTCTCCGAATGGCTTCAGGATCTTGTAAACCTAAGTTGTCGTAGCCCGATCGACTTGGATTTGAATTTTCGGTGTCATCTGCAATCAAGGGCGAGTCTTCACTTGATGAGGAAGTGTCTTCATCTTCGTCAATCATTTCAAGAACTATACTCCTCGAAGTCAAATTCGACATCGGAATCATTTCCGGTGAGGTTTCTCTCCTATGATTATTTCTCTCCGTGCTTGCTCTTGAATTATATCCAGGAAGATGGATCTCAGTATTCCAAAAAGCAGATTCTGTTGATTCGGTGACAAGGAAAAGCACAGTTTTTAAGAAGTAGGACTGGACTTTATGGAACACCCCGTATTCGTCTGCTATGTTGTTAACATGTAACTTGATGGTCGCTTTGAAAGCTAGAAATGCTTCTTTTGCAATTTCTGGTAGAACATCGAACAGAATTGCTTCGGCCATCGAGAATGACATACGCCATTCTAAGACAGCATAATTGGCCAACAGCCCTTGCTCTGAAAATGAAAAGGATATAGATATGAGAGGATTCATTTTATCAGAGAACCGCATAGAAAGACAACATTTGATGGTAATTGATACTGTAGAACTGATTTTTTTCAGGCGTACTTTTGATGGACATCTTACCTTTTTCAATGACTGTCAGACCTTTGTAAGAAGGTTTAGGTACTATATGACAACCAGTTCGCTTGATTTTGTTGACTATCTCTTCGCTTGGCCAGTAATACGGTCTTTCTCTGTTCCGTCTCCTTTTTTTGAAAAAATCTAAAAGAATGATATGTTTATCCCTGTGGATTTTAAAGGTATTTGTACAATTGATGAAAAGATTGTTGATAAAATTTCACGCTAATTTTTAGAATCTTTTGATTTGACCAGTTCTATTAACTTAACGTAATATAAAATGAGTAGACTTTAGCAGTACTACAACTATCATCGATCAAAATGTCTAAATTAAACAAGCAGTTAGAAGGTAATATTTATGTGTATTTTAATGGGGAGACAAAGGTTTTTTAAAGAATAGAAGAAAATTACGTTGAAAATCGTCTGGAAATTGTGGGCAAAAAAATACCAAAAGTGAAATCGACATGCGTCATCTCTTCTCCATACTTTGGGCGTACAATAAGAGTTAGGGCGGGTCCATTCCTCTCGATGATGAATTCGTTGATTTGTAGTTGACCACAACATGTATTTTTCACGCACTCGCAGCAACACTGGCAGCATTCATTGGGATATTTTGTGATCGTCATGTCAGTGATATATTTTTGAACAGATGTCGACACGTTCAAAGTGTTACGAATTTGGTTGTAAACGGCAAGTTGTGACAGGTAGAAAGACACTATGATTTAATTCAAGCCAATATATCAAGCAACCCTAGTAATGGTATTTCAATATAAATGTTTATCCCCACTGTAGGAAAAAGTTCTACGTCGGGGCTGTGAGAGCGGTGTAACTATGGTGATGCTGGGAATGTGAGAACTGGAACTGATTGACTGACTTTCGCTGCTTTAAACAATTCTTACCTGTTCCATCTTGGTCTTGCTTTTGGAAACACAAATTGGTCCAAACATCTGTCAAGTCATTTCGATTCAATCTAAGCCAAACATAACCAGGCTCATCTTTCAAAGGAACCAATTCAAAAGCATTTCTTTGTCCACAACCAGGCTGTCCTACGTCTACATCACCTTATGATGAGAAGAATGATGAGAGATAAGACTCTTATATGTAAGGGTTTTGATAAAGCAGATCTCAGTGTACACCCAATACTGTGTAAATGGATAGTCTGGACTGGCCTGAGCGACATCCTAAGTATACCCTCAGTATAGGACTGTTCAAAATTTGAACGAGACGACAAAAAAAAAGGGATCGGGTTGCCATAGTAATACGTACCTGGAATCAGCATTAGATCGTGGTCAGACGCCAAAACAGATGTGGACGGTAGAATCTTGCCTGACTGTTCTCTCAAACTTCCAGTTGGCAAAACCTCAAATGAAAAGAGAGATTCTATTTGGATGTTGAGACGTAAAACGTGAACAGTTAGTTTTCAAATTAATTCTCGGCATCTGCTAATAAAAACTGTATTTTCGAGGGAAATGATTGATGATTTTTGAAAGGAATGAAAAATAGGAACTTTAGAACCCCCGGGCTCTAGACAGATCCCTCTGAAGCCTTTTACCGCAGCTGGCTTTTACCTTTACTCAAGTAGTTACCTTGAGGAATAGTTGAGGGTTTGCTGCATTGATCTCTTCCAACATCAAGGATATAAGTTCATCATTTGCAATGTGATCAATGAGATCATGAAACATCGGTGGTCGATTACCAGGTTCATTATATCGATGAATGGCTTCATACATTTGTATCTGGCTCATCCGTCGACAGTCGATTGGACTATATAGATATAAACAACCCATACATGTTTGAAAATCTTTGAAACACATTGATTCTTTACTTGTAGATGATATTTTCAAGGGATTTGGCGAACGTAACATTGGTTTGATACAACACCATTTCGTACATGGTTCCCAGCATAAACGGGAAAAGCAGCAACGACACATGATAATCAGGATAATTATTCCAAAACATGCTACAGCAGGATAGATAATGACATCTATTTCTGCATCCATCGCATCTTGTGGCTGTTCTCCTGACATCTTAGTAATAACAAGTTGATATTCTAGTACAAGATACAAGATATACCATAATACTAGGACTAGACTAGTATAGTCGTTGAATGAAAAACATCACACACCGGAAAATCTTACTAGAGTGGTAAAATCGGGAAACTGTATCTAGAACGATATTCTCAAATTTCAAAATTTCAAAATGTTATTTTCCTTCTCTCTCGCGCGCTAATTCCCGTGTGAACGTTTTACCGATTATACCTAGCCAGTACCCGACTCCTAAATTTTGTTGCGCGTGGTAAATAACAGACTTGTTTACAAGTCTATACTAGGACATGCTATAGTAAAACTATTCTTAAAGCTTAAGGGCTCTGACCATAGTCGGAAAATTGGTTTTAGTATTTGAACATAAAAGTTATGTTTTAAGTTCTTTTACACTTTCAACAAAGAATTACCTTTATAAATAGCTTTTTAATCAAATCCCTTCAGAGTAATTAAGAATTTAATTGCAGAAATGACGTTATGAACTTTAAAAAAACGTTAATAATATGTTGCATCAACTGTCCGCAAAGAATTGAACTATTTTAAATTTTGCGGAAAATTTTTCTAAAAAGATGTGTCAAAAGTTATGACTGTTTTTTTAAGCAAAATCAAGATGAAAAATTGATGAAAAACCACTATTTTGAAGATTTCGAGACAAAGAAGCATTTACAAAAATTTTCCGCAAAAATTTTTATTGTTTGGTAAAAGATACACCATCTACTGCGAAAAATTTTTCATAATGTTTTTTCTTCGCCGAAACTAAGCTCTTCAAAGTTGAAATACTCTTCCTCGCAAAAGTCTTCATTTTCTTCTTCATCAGATCTTTTCATTGCAATTTTTGAATTTTCAGATTCAGGAATAGTTTGTCTAACAGAAAATGTATAACATGCCATAGTTTTGTTGGTTACATCAGTCCAGAAAATACATTTCAAACACGGCAATTATGAAAAATTCACTATGGTCAGAGCCCTTAAGTCAACTACCATCTGGATTATGTTAACGATAATTTTTAATCGAAAACAACAAAGAAATTAAGTGCTTGAAAGAAGGGTTGTAAAAAAAAGCCATGAAACGGACATTACGCATTACCAAAATTTTGAAATATATTAAAAACATATGTAGAAATATGTACAGCTCCTGTCGTCAAAAAAATGATTCCTTGTTCAAAAGCTAAGTTCAACTAATGTAGCTCAATACTCTTTCTGATTGTGTGAAAGTCATTCAATCATCTTTGTCACTGCAATGTCAACAAACAAACGCAAACAACATGATTTGACTAATCCTACGTTCATGGTTCTCTTTTATCAATCTGCCAAATGATGATTTCTTAGAAAATCATATTATGTTTTTTGCCAACTTTAATTACACATTCCGCTTTTGGCACAGTATTTGTAATGTAAGTTAGAGTGAATCAAGTACTTGAGTGAATTGAATGTAAATGAAATGTTTTTAATTTTTTCAAGGAATGCAATTAAAACCATTTCTTCCTCGAACTAAGCTAACTAACTAAACTAAGAATTTTTTATTTAGAAATGTTGATTAGATCGCACTATTTACCCATCCCCTTAACTTATTATACAACTCTATGGTTGAGTGTGTTCCCCTTCTAAAATCCAGGGAAAACTTCTTGCGTACATTAACTTATCATTAAACTGTAAGGAATTTGTTTTTCTATGAGCATATAGTACATATAAAAATGAGAGATGCTGTTCTAAAGCTTTTTAGGGTTACTAGGTAGCATGAACACATCAATTTTTTTTCGTTAAAAGCTCATTAAATAGTAATTTTAAGTTTTATGACGTCATCAAGAATGGCATCATGCAGCACGTTTTCCTTAATTTCTCAAAAAAGACAAAAAATTTATTTTATGATAACAGGCAGTTCTGAAATCTGCATCTTAATACACTATGACCATACCTAACTCCCTCAATTTTCTGCGCCAAACTTATGTCCTTTTTTGGACATGCCATAAGTTACACGAGTCTTACCAAGAATATTCTTGGTCTTAACTATGACGTGTATTTCGACGAATTTCATAACTTCAAAATCAGTTTTTGGCCAATACCTTGAAATCGGCCTAATCTAAATTTTTTTACCCAGTCCTTTCCGTAACCATCTCGTCAATACGCTTTTTGAGCTGTATGATATGTGAAAATTAAGGGCTCTGACCATAGTCAGAAAATTGATTTTAGTATCTGAACATAAAAGTTATGTTTTAGATTCTTTAACACTTTTAACAAAGAATTGCCTTTATAAATTGATTTTTAATCAAATCCCTTAAGAGTAATTAAAAACTCAATTGCTAAAATGACGTTATGAACTTTAAAAAGACGTTGATAATATGTTGCATCACCTTCTTTTATAAAAAGTGCTAAGTTTTAATGGGTAAGTAACCTTTTTGCTTCGAACTTTTTCAAACTGTCCGCTAAGAATTGAACTATTTTAAATTTTGCGGAAAATTTTTCTAAAAAGATGTGTCAAAAGTTATGAATGTTTTTTTAAGCAAAATCCAGATGAAAAATTGATGAAAAACCACTATTTTGAAGATTTCGAGACAAAGAAGCATTTACAAAAATTTTCCGCAAAAATTTTTAATGTTCGGTAAAAGATACACCATCTACTGCGAAAAAATTTTCAAAATGTTTTTTCTTCGCCGAAACTAAGCTCTTCAAAGTTGAAATACTCTTCCTCGCAAAAGTCTTCATTTTCTTCTTCATCAAACTTTTTCAATGCAATTTTTGAATTTTCAGATTCAGGAATAGTTTGTCTAACAGAAAATGTATAACATGCCATAGTCTATTTGGTTACATCAGTCAGAAAACACATTTTAAACACGGCAATTATGAAAAGTTCACTATGGTCAGAGCCCTTAAGTAATGAATAATGGGAAGCGGTGGGAATATCGGGAAATAGGTCTTGGACTTGCCTTAACTCGCCTGAGCTATATTTCCTATGTCATACATAGACAACTGTTGTGCAAATTTAAAACCACCATGGCAGTGTTGTTTTAATGATATGCTGTTGAGTTGTTGTGATTTAATGAAGTTACAGTAAACTCCCGGTTATTAAGCTCCAAAGGAGGGAAAGAATTTACTTCGAATAACCAGGAGTTTGAATAACAAGGAATAGGCGGGCTAGCAATGTTAAACCATCATCCTCTCAAACTCGCCATAACGGACGGCTTAGCATACAAAATGTGATATTAGTTAAGGGGGTTTCCCTGGAGGGTCTTTGCTTTGGCTTAGCATGTACGATGGAACCGAAGCTGATACTAAAGTGTACGGAAGATACATGGACGACATTCTTCTCTCATTCTTCGTGGACATCAAATCAACGCCGTGTCGATAAGCTGAAAGAAATCGATACAAAAATATCACCCAAACCTTACACATGCACGTGATCTAGCAGTTTTCAATTCTTAGATTTGAAGATCATCCATCACGACGAATCTCTTCACGTGCACTTAAGTATAGATAAACCGACATTCGGACACTGACTTAACAATGAACTTCCACACGTTCGCACTGAAAAAATAAAAACGATCTGTAGTATATCCGGGGGCACTCGATTTCTTATCTAAACGACGGCATGTGCCGCCAAAGATTTGGCTTTCAAAATCTGGGAGTATATAATAGCAAGAATACTTTAAAATATAGCTTTTAAAGTATTCTTGATAATAGGAGCCATCCACTTAAGAAATAATGCACGTAGCCAGCACGCACGAATGAGGCCCCCCCCAGCGGTTTGCGTGATGGCGTGATTGGGACTTTTTTTTAGCGTGATGGCGTGATCAAGATTTTTGGCGTGATGCGTGATAGGGCAAAAATTTGAGGCGTGATGTGTGATTTGGGCTATTTTTCGCTATTGTGATGACAAATTTTAGCGATTTTCGTGATGCGTGATGGAGAAAATTTTTTGGCGTGATGGCGTGATTAGGGGTGCCGCTGGGGGGCCTCACGAATGATAATTTCATATCGTTATCATATCAAAGAAAAAATGAAGAATGCTAGGAAGGCACATCATTAAAGGCCCACTGTATCCATTCATCCTCTCCGATTTTTTGAAATTGTTACTCTCGGTTATCTGATATTCCGATGGCGGATTGGCGGCCGCCCACGCTAAAGCTCTAAAGGAGCGGGCCAATTTCCCATCGGAGAGGAATGATAGTCGGCCTTTGATGTGCCTTTGGCGTAAACCTATAAATATTTCGGTTGGACCCGCCAATCCCCGAAAACGAGGGGGCTGGGTTACCAGACCTCCCGCTGCAAAATTCTTGACGCGGTCTCGCAAAATCCCGTAATCTAAACCTTCCAGATGTTGAAAATTTTCCCGACCTTCAGAGCTTTAGCGTGTCGGATGAAAATTTCACCATCTGGGTGCTAGATTATACTCTCGGGTACCTAATAGCCGGGGGTTGGAATAAGCAGGGGGGTTGGAAAAAATCTCAAAATTTAATAAGCGGGGTTGGAATAAAAATGTCCTGGGCTGGGTGGAAAATGTTTATACAAAGGAGGCTAATTAACAGCAGAATTAAGACAAAAAAGGGAACTTTCAAAAACATTTTCCCAAAAATTAATAAGCGGGGGGGGGTTGGAATAAGATGTCCTGGGTGGAAAATTTTCGAAAAATTAATTAGCGGGGGGGGAGAGTAGTTGCCTAGTAGGGCGGCCGCCAAACCGCCATGTTATTAGATGGCGGAAAATACGATAAAATCGGGAAATCGGGTCTCAATCTAGTCAAAACTCAAAAAGAAAATGGCTGCCAACGCTAGGCAAAATTCCTCTGAATGGATGATCCATCCAAGCTTCGTTTTCAAGTCTTTCGAGGAAACTATTGCGAAACAGAATTTCTCACAATTTTCAGCAACACCGCATATCGTTCCTGAAAAGATTCTTGAGTCATTTGTTGATGAAGTAAGTCTTTTTTGCTTTTAAAATTTTCTAGTATAAATCAATTTTTATATATGTTTCTCCACTATTACTTTTCTTCTATCTTCATTTGGATTAGGTTTTTCTTTCACATACCACTATTTAAATTCCCTTTAACTTTTTGCTAAATTACCCTCTGTTTCGGAATGATTAAAAAATCAAAAATACCAAAAAAATCGTAAATATACACAATTAACAAAAATATTCTTAACTTTTTTTCGTTTTTATCAGTTTGAGTTATTTATCTATCAATACTTTTCTTTTTCTAAAATGACAGATATTACAGGGTATAGACAAAACGCTGAACGGCGGAACGACGGAATGCCGGAACCGGAATAGCTGTTCCGGCCGGAATAGCTATTCCGCGGAATAATGATTTTTTTTTATATTTTGTATTCCGCGGAATATGATTATATATTTTTTTCCATCTGGGCCGCCAAGTCAAGCGGAAGTCAAGCTAACGAAGGTATGACATCGCTGAAAACATTCTATAAAGCACGGCTAGAAGTTGGTCCAGTGGTTTAAAGCGTTGGTTTCACGCATTAGGGGTCCCCAGATTGAAGCGGGTCAAAGTCACCTTTAAAATTTTTATCCAGGTTTTGATGTTTCATGTTTTTTTGGGTGCAGATTCCGAAAAAATAGGTCTGAAGTCCTGAAAAGTTGACGGAAGGGCGCCATGAGACCGTAAAGGACCCGTACGGGACCGTGAATGACCCCCTCCCCTAGCGCCGGACTGGGTAGGTCTCACGACTTAAAACTTTCTGGAGACGTCAAGCATATCGAAGGGGGGAGCATACCAAATTTCATCACTCCACTGTTACCGGTCGCCGGGCTACGGGCCACGCAAGGTACGCTGCAGGACGTCCCCGTACGGACGATTGCCGGGTCGTACGGCGTTTTTAGCCGGTCAAATTTTCCGTGAGGTATAATTAATCTAGTTCTATCTTAGTTATATCTAAGGGAAACACTCAAACATAAAATCCCAAACAACACCCCGGGAAAGGTGTATTAGAATGACTTCACAAGCGAGTGCACGAGTGCATTCCTTTATATACCATACGAAAAACAGCCAGTGAGGTAGCCGATTGCTGATTATAGGTGATTATGGGTGATTATGGGTGGTAATGGGTGATTATGGATGATTATGTACATAGATATACCCTCAGGGGTGATAAAAGAGAATTATAATAAAAAATCATATTCCGCGGAAAATAGCTATTACAAAAAATAAAAAAAAAATAAAAAAATGATATTCCGCGGAATAGCTATTCCGGCCGGAACGGAACAGCTATTCCGGTTCCGGCATTCCGGCATTCCGCCGTTCTGCGTTTTGTCTCCACCCGATATTACATATCTTCACTATATATAAGTAGTCGAAGGACGAAGCTGGCACTCTCTAACTGTCTTTAATAGTTCTGGTGGGGGAAAAAGAAAACTACCGAGAGGTTCCCTCTGACGCCATCATTCAAATCACAAAGTGGAGAGTATCCACAGAGATTTTCTGACTTGCTTGTTAAAAGGGGTCATAAACATAATAGGAGGACCCTTCTGGTGCTCCGGAAACTTTCTTCTGGCAGTCTGGAGCAGCTAAAAAAAGACAATTTTTCTCTCCGGAAAGCTTTGGAGCTCTCCAGTGCTCCCAGAGTAAGTGATTTTTATCATGTTCTAAAAAACCGTTTGAACATAGTTACAAAAAATATTTGTCCCCAGAGGTGATGGACACTTTGTTGGTCAAATAAAATACTTATACAGTCTTTGAGGATGATGTTTCAGCCATTAATGAAATGAATTTCTCACATTAGCTATATTTGAAAGCATCACTGGTCGAAATATCGAAACTACCATGAGTTGGCTGATTATTTTAAAATATGAGTGTAGCGGAAGTGCACTGGAACGTTCTGGAGCTCTGGTGCAGACCAATCGCCGAAAATTGTGCTCCAGAATCTTCCGGTGTTCCGTAGCACGAAAAAAATGGAATTTTTTTCTCTGGACGTTTCCGGAGCGTCAAGAGTGTCCTGTCATAGCCAGACCTGCCAACTTGAAATGTTCATTTTGTGTGAGATAACAATTTTGAAGCAAAATCCGAAATCTTAGCCCAAATTTTCCTATTTTCCCATGTCATAAATCAGAAAAATTTTTCCAAAAGATCAGAAATCTGGGAAAATTTTTTTTCAAAAATGCATGAGAAATCAAACTTTTGAAAAATTGCGTGAGGCAGTGTTGGAATGTGTGAGTCTCACATACAATGCGTGAGAGTTTGCACCTCTGCATAGGTTGCCATAGACAGGAGACCTGTCCTGTATTTTTGTAATCTGATGTTTACAGGACAGGTAGATTACTGCCTCAAAAAAATTACAGTGGGAAATTCGAATTTAGCGCTGTCCTAACTTACTAAAATCAAAACCTAATTTCAGAACTTGCGCTTTCTCTAAGAAAGTGTGACCAGTAAAAGAATAACACAATTTGATTGGTTATGTTTTCAACCGTTATTAGGATCTGGGAAATTCAAACTCTCAGCCTATACCCTGATCAGTATATAAAATAAGAAATCATAGCATGGATCTCCAGGCTAAGGTTGCCATAGGGTGCTTTAAGCTATCACAGGCAAAAAAATTTGAATATGGGAAAGAATGTTGCTTTTGTTTTCGAAAACCCACTAAGCTTCTGATTGGTCAAGCGCTGAAATTCTATTATAATATCACATGACTTAGGCAGCTAGGAGGATTTCCTACCAAACTACGGCACACTTTTCAGCAAAAGTTTGACATCTAGCCCTTTGTTGGGCATCAAATTTGGGGGATTTAGAATTTGGTTTATGGTGGGCAGATATTTTTTTTATTTTTCAAATTTTGGGGAACTAAAAAAGGCTGATGGTGCAAGGAGATTTATGAGGGGGGGTTGATTTTTTGTCTTCTCACATTCAAAACTATAACCATGAGATATTTAATCTAGTTCAGGATTTAGAAAAACGTTCACCATTTTTAAATATTTCAACAAATTGATAGCTTAGTTATGCTTTCAATTCACACATGTAAAAAGCAAGATTCCTCTGCATAACTACAAGTCAAATTATTATATGCACCCGATCAATCGAACTTGTCAAACAAATCAAACTGATTGAACTCCATCGCACTCCATCGCACGATCAGAGTTTGATTGAAAAATTTCTGCACATTCTTTGAGGATCCTTGTTGAAATGCCATCTGGAGCGCTGGCTTTGTTTGGATCTAGATCCTTTAAAAGTTTAAGAATGCTGTTAGTGAAGGTAATTTGTCTGATTGCGGGTCGTTGATTTCAGGTGAAATTCCGTCGTCTACAGAGAAAATGCTTGCAGATTGTTTGTTAATGTTTCTGCAATGTCAGAATCCTCTGTTTGGAGGCGACCATTGTCAAGTAATGGGCTAACTGGGGTGATATTTGTCTTTTTTGATTTAATGAAAGAGAAGAATAGTTTGCTGTTCTTTTTGTCATTTATTATATATTGTCTCTGATGTAGTTGTTGTATGTGTTGTAAGGTGCTGTGGTATAGTGGTCATTGACCTTGGTTGCTGCACAAATGACTGACGTTCGATTCCCACTCGCAGTGGTTCCCTTGGGAAGTGAATGAACTTCGCCCGGGTCAACCCATGCCATAAGAGGGGAATTGGGTTGTCAGTCCAAGGTGCTGACGGGGCACTCATTGAAAGTATCTATAGTTGCGAAAATAGGCCTCAAAGCCTCCTGCAACTCAACCAAATAGAAATAGAAATAGAAATTGTTACAGGTCTGTCTTGCTGCTTTTTCTGCTTCTAAGTATTTATGTACTTTTGATGACATCATGACTTTATTGTAGACGTTATATAAATTAGATGATATTTGATAGAAGTCTTTCAAAGTCACACTCGATGGCCACGATGGCTAGAGAATCCTACTTTTATTTTTATTTCTCTTTAAACAAATTATTTGTGGTTAAAAAAGCACTGCAAGGTCCTCTTTTTAACCTACCCCTTTTAAATATATAGTTTCGTCTGCTGTCTTCGCTCAAGCTAATGAATTGGTGACAAGTCGAACGGCCTGGGACCGCTAGTGTTATTAGTATTAATGACTCCTTTGCACACTATGAATATATTTTGTTCATTTCAATAAATCAAGGTTTTTTTCTAATGATACTTGCAGCTCCATCGTTACACCTTTGTCTTTTGGGTCTTTCAAAATTCTGTCGCGGCTTGACAACACAAAAAGGATTTTTTATTTCGGAAAGAAAAACATTTGGTCACACAGGGTCATAATTTATTCAATTTTTTTTCAATTTTTTTTCAATTTAGCTCAAGTTCACTTTGAATAAATTCAGATAATTGAGTAGGTGTCTCTAGGTACCAGTTACCATTGAGCCAAACCAAACTCCAAACATAAAAAGACAAGGTTTAGCAAGAAAGTACTAAGTATGGTTAAGGATCATACATTTTAGTCTAGACTGGAGTGTCATAACCACTAAAAAAAATTCGCTCTATAAGATCTATCTGGAGAACCTAGAAGAAAGAAACTATAGAAGGGTAACATCGAAAACATAACAACAAATATAATATTAGGTGCAAAGGAAGCAATAATCTAGCTGAAGTATAAATAAAAGTTGGCTGAGAACCCGGTTCGTTGTACAGCACCCGAGCGATCCCTTCTAAAGGAAGAAAAAACTCAGGTGTCATCTATTTTAGGCGTACAACTTTTCGCGAGCAGAAACTTTCACGAGGTCAAAAAATCGTTTTTTCGCAAATTTGCGACATTTACTTGAAAATCTGACAATAGAATATTTTTTCCCGACGATAAACTATTAAGATATTACGATGAAATATTATATACGAAAAATGGCCTAGAGGGAAATACTTCTTGAGCGAAAATTTGTACGCCTAAAGTACATGAGTTTCCAAACATGCCTTTTCGATTTGTGCAATCACTTCGACTGTTTGAGAAAAATAAATGTAGGGTTGAGTTGGCTTATTTTTCGCGTGACAGAATAATTCCGTTCCTTCCTTCCTATTAACTATAACCTGAGTATGCTTGGATTCCAGAAGACCCTGTATTCATTTTAAAAGATGTTTCAAAGATTACATAATATTTTTTGATTTTTATTATAGAGTGGTTTGCGGTGTTATCGTGTTAAATGGCTGGATAGTTGGCTATCAGAGCAACACATCTCGGCTTCCTTCCCTCATTTGATCACTGAATATTGGATCAACAAACCTATAAACGATGGAGAGTACCAATCATTCCCAGGCCCTTCCAACAGAAGCACCAATGTATCGAATAATGACTCTACAACAGAAACAAACGAACAACAACAACAAGTTTTGTCGCAAAATATTCAAACCGTGACCAACAACAATGCGGCTGAAATGAATGCCACCTCTTTGAACACCAATGAAAAACAAACTTTAGCAAACATTGAGAACACCACTGATAAACCATTAGAAAATTCAGGCGTGACTTTGAATATCACAAATTTGACGGGTGTTTCGCAAGATATTTCTCATAATAATATATTCAATGAAGAGAATAAAACAGTGGACCAGCAGCCTCCTCATTCTCTCCCCACAAAACAAGAACAAACCCAAACACAAAAAGACAATACAGAGCACCAGCAAAATGAGGATCAACATTTACTTTCAAAAGAAGGCGCCGATTTCATGGTTGAGAGTCTTCATTTACCAGATCGTGTTGGTAATTCTCACAAAGGACAGCAAGATAAAGCCCTGGTTACACTTCTTCCAAAACCAAACAATGAATCTGTCTTTGTTATCGGTAAAAACTTCAATAATTTTACGGAAGATAGCAAGGGTAAATTAAAACAAAGTAATTCTGGTTTTCAGAAACTTCCTCCAGCGTCTGTTTTTAACCAACTTCAACATTTCAACAACCAACAAAATCAAGCGCCCAACCCGCCCCAGCCCAATCAACAACAGCCTCAACAAATTCAACCACAATCACAACAAACTTTACAGCAACAACAACAAGGTATTTTATCCGTCATGCAACAATTATCCAATCAAACTCAACAAATTCACCAACAAAATATTTCCATTGAAATTGCTCGCAACCTTGGTGAAAAACGTCCCCATATGGAGATGCAAGGCGCTAATGGTGAAAAGAAGACAAACACTCGGAAGCTAGCCAAAAAAGAACCGAAGGAGAAACAACCAGTAGAGTGTGACATTTGTGGAAAAATGATCTCCTCCCGTAAAAACCTTCGTGTTCATAAAACAGTTCGTCATTTCAAAAACGGTAGTTTCGCTTGTGAGATTTGTGGGCGGAAATTTGCGTTGAATAGAGATTTACAGAGACACATGCCTTTGCATACGAACGAGAGGAAGTATACTTGTAAATATTGTGGTTTACAGTGTAAGCAACCTGGACATTTGACCAAACATATGCGAACACACACTGAGGTGATGAACTGGAGGTGTGATTGTTGCTTCAAGAACTTTAAAGTACAAGCAGATCTCAAAGAGCACTGTTTCAATGAACATAGTGACATCAAAGATAAGAACTTGACTTGTTCTGTGTGTAAGGAGAAATTGAAACTACCTAATTCCGTCTATCTTCACAGCTTGAGACATTCAGGTGTCCGCGAACATGAGTGTCCTATATGCAAAGCTACCTTCAAACTAAAGCAGCATTTACAAGTAATTTTGTTACATTTTTCAACTTTATTTTTTCGAAACGTTTTCCAGTCTGCTTTTCTACTCGAGTCAAAACTTGCAATTCGTGTATGTATTTATTTCTTATATGTTGAGAGACGCTTATCAGGGATATCCTTTAATTGCGTTTGGTCACCTTCATTTGCATTTTTTGGTATATACCGTAATCTCCGCCGATCAGCCTTTTCAGCGAAAGAAAAAAAGCTAAGCTTCTTCTATTTAGGAATTTCGCTGACCGCTTTTAAAAAAACACGTGGCAAGCAAGGAAGCATTCAAAATCCACAATTTACTCCAATACAAATATCATTTGTAAGAATTATTTTTTTTGACAGGTTCACGTCAAGACACACGATAAGCCGAAAGAGACGGAGAAAGCCAAGTGTCATATCTGCGAACGCGTATTCAAGTCACGCACTATCTGTGACCGTCACATTGCCAAACATACTGAAACAACAGCTGAAGAATTTCAAGCCAACAAGAAATTATTGAAACAGGAGAGAAAATTACGGAAGAAAGAATTAGCTAGACAAATGATAATGGATCAAAGGCTAGTTGATCAAGGATTGCTCGATCAAAAGATGGTAGAACACAGTCTAGTGACGGACGATTCAGATTCAGACGATCCGGACAAAATGTCCGGTAAACGAAAACAGCGAAAACCAAATAAAGTGATACGCCGGTTCAGCCAAGACTTACAAACAAAACTAGTTGCAAATCAACAAAGTGGTGAGCAACATAGCTGCACTTATTGTAACGAGACATTTGAATCCATCGCACTTTTGAACTCTCATATTGAACAGCATATCCACCAACAAGAACCCAAAGAAATCGATAAATCCAGTGAACTCGCTTTGTTTACATTAAACCAATCTAGTGAACAGGACGTTAGTGGTAAGAAAATGGTGAGCGTCTTGATGGGCCATATGAACGAGGTTACGTCACCGAAAGGTTTGACACTCCCTTCAGCTGTTGATCAGGATGATGCTTCAAAAGAAACTGAAGAGTCGGCTATTGTGGAGATCGTTTTTATGAAGAATACTTCGGATACTCCATAAGATAGATTTTTCCAACCTTCCTTCTTCAATGAATGGATGGGCATTATTAAGAAAGGGAAATGTGGCTCTTCCAGAAAAAATCTTGGGGTTCAAGATATCTATCAGGAGTAAATTTCGGTGCCAAGGTGTGAAAAAATCGAATTGTCCAGGGAAGATCAGGGAAAAATATTTTCTCAAACTCCCCCCCCCCGCCGGATTTTCTTTATGAAGAGCCCATCAATCAAAGAACGGCCTGAACCCAGAAAGAGCGCTCTCAATCATTATTACTTGAAGTTTCCAAATATTTTTTATCTCAAATTTATGCCCCATTTCGCAGGGAATTGATTTATAAGAGGAATACTTTAGGCGTACAAACTTTCGCGTGCAGAAACTTTCGCGAGGACGAAAAATCGCGAAATTCACGACATTTACTTTCGCGAATTTAACGGAAAAATATTTTTCGCGAGCATAAACTTTCGCGAATGAAGACGTCAAATTGAGAATTTTCACATAAAATAATGGCTTAGAGGGACAAATACTTCTTGGATCGGCTTGAAATATTTGTCCTTTGACTTATTAGTCTTTTAGCAGGCTAAAAAGTGCCATAAAAGTTACATTTTATACAAAGTTTGAAGTTTTACAGATTTTCTATTTTGTCAAGAACTTTTCGCGAGCATAAACTTTCGCGAATGGCCCTCCCTAGAATTTTTAAAGACATTTACTTTCGCGAAAAGGGCCAAAATTCGCGAAAATCGCGAAAGTTTCTGCTCGCGAAAGTTTGTAAGTACGCCTAAAGTAGTGGGAATTTAAGACATGAAGAACTTTGAAATGATTGTTTGTTTGGATAAAACTCCTAAAATAAATCATTATTTTGAATAAATATTTATTTCTACTTTTTTACAGCCTATAAACTGCATAAAGTTGTACAATTTTTTTATATAATTAGCTATTTATTGAAAATCCATTATTTAGTCGGAAAAAGTTGATAAATTACGTCGAATTTGAGAACAACTCGAAACCTTCGAACCTTTATTCTTTATTGAAAATTATTATTATCTCTAATTTTTTCCCAAAAGTACTTTTTCAAAAGTTTTAACTTCAACATACGGCAATGGCAACTCGTGGCCCCGAGTATGTAGATCAGCGATTTTTGCGAATTCTCAAGATACATTTGATATATGATGAATTCACGAGGCTTCAATGTACCTATCACACCAAAAATTAAGTTTCTTGGATAAAAGGATACGGAATTCATTTTTTTCCTTTTCCATATTCATACGAAAGGTTTTGCAAACACTTGTCCAAAAGTTTGTTTTGAATTATCTTTGCAACGGTGAAAATGGCAAGCAAAAAGAAGAGTGCATATTTAAAGCGAGTGGACTTTGGTTTTTTTTATTTTTTTGCACAGAGATGCGTATTAGCATGGTATTAGCAATGCCGAAAATATGAGCAAATTCGATTTTTGAGAACTAGTTTTCCGGCCGAAAAAGACAGAACTACGTCGGATATCGCCTTTTTGTTGATTTTATTTTTTTTTGCTTGTTGTAACATGGTTTAATTATCAATAAAAACCGAAGACTAAAGCTTTTTTTCAGTTGTGATGAAGTTTTTATAAGATGCTCACATAATTGGTTATTCAAAACAATAGAGATGACGCGTTCTTTAGAAAATTATAATAAAAGTTTTTGTTTGAATAGTTAACGACCAATCCAATGAAAAAAATTCTTGTAAAATGTGCAACTTGACCCCTTTTTTTAAATTCGCCAACAGCCAAAAACCGGTTCGTATTTCTACTGGAAATGTTATCGGAGTTTTTGATTTTTCTAAAGAGCGATGCATTGTGAAATTATTACAATAGAAATCCACGAGGAAATTCTATTGTAATACTCCCGAAACAATCCCACAATGCATTGCTTTTTTAGAAAAATCAACTTGGATGATGAAGCTAAATTTTTGAAAAAACAAACAAGTTTCTCTGGGTAAAAAATCCCAGAAAAATAGTTTTATGGTATTTTACAAAATTTCGTTATTGAAGTCTGTGTCTCAATATAATTTGCAGCATAGATAAAAAAGGCTGTAACTTTTGATAGAATTTAAATTAGGCAGTGGTTTTGTGCTCGTTAAAAAGATAATCGGAGATAATCGCATTTATGACTTTAAAAAGATGTTAAAATATATTGCGTCACCCCGGAGGGGGGGGGGGCAGTGGGTTTACCAACTGACGGTATGTGCGGCGAAAAAAATGGCTTTTAGAATCGCACCCTTACAGTGCAGAAAAAAATCGGTGAAATTCATACCCTTACAGTGCATTTTTTCAAATTTTAAACTCTTTTAGAGCAAAAAAAATCAACATTTTCGAGCAAAAATTTGCAATTTTTCCCAGATTTGCTGAAATTTCCACCCTTACAGTGCATTTATCAAAAGTCCACCCTTACAGTGCATTTCTGATATTTTGATAAACATACCCTTAACCGCCGCACATACCCGTCGGTTAATTTGCCTGACTGCCCCCCCCCCCGGGTGCATCACCTTCTTTTATAAAAAGTTCTAAGTTTTAATGGGTAATTAACCTTTTTGTTTCGAAGTTTTTTCAAACTGTCCGCAAAGAATTCATGATATTCATGATGTAATCTTTTATACGGAAGCACACAAAATAATCCGGGACTAGTGGCAAAATTTGCCACTATTGTTTTGTTATCTTGCCACTAGTTCCGGGTTATCTCGGGTGCTTTCGTATGAAAGATTACGTCATGAATATCATGAATTGAACTGTTTTAATTTTTTCGGAAAAATAAATTTCTAAATTAATGCATCAAAATTTATGGCTGTTTTTCTTATGAAAAATTGGGATGAAAAATTGGTCAAAAAGCACTCTTTTAAAGATTTTGAAGCAAATAAGCTTTTAGAAAAATTTTCCGAAAAACTAATTTTAGTTCGGTAAAAGATACACCATCTACCACAAAAATTATTTCAAAATGCTTTTTCTTCGCCGAAACTAAGCTCTTCAAAGTTGAAATACTCTTCTTCGCAAAAGTCTTCATTTTCTTCTTCGCCAAATTTTTTCATTGCGATTTTTAGATTTTCAGACTCACGAATAATTAGCCTAACAGAAAATGTATAACATGTCACAGTTTTGTGGGCTACATCAAGTAGAACTTTATCTTTTGTAAGTGGCAAATATTAAAAATTCACTATGGTCAGAGCCCTTACGATGTTGGAAGGGAACGTCGCGCAGGAAAAGTCAAGTTTACTAAGGAAAGTTCATTTTTCTCCTTCATTTTTTTGAATTTTTTTTCTAGAATTATACTGCTCTGAATTTTCTTTTCAACAATATATAATATGTTAGTATTGAAGGTTTCGTTGAAATATAGGAAGCAAAACAAAAATTAGTGCACATTTAAAGCGAACAGACTTTAGTTTACATACAGTCTGGATATCCAGGCTAACTATTTACATGAAAATAAACATCATAAATACAATGCTCGCAATTAAAATCGTAAAGTAAGGTGGTGAAATCTTGGACGATGCTGAAATTAGAAAAGAATTTTGATATGGGTCACTGCTACCAACCATTTTAAACTAGTAAATGACGTCAACAGAATGCGTCATTTTTGTGCAAAACGGGTACCTTTCCTTGATATAAGCAAATCTTCCCTAGCCTTCGAGGAAAAATTCTAAAAAAACTCCCCCCCTCTAGAAGGGGCGTTTATTTGAAACAAGTAGCTGTAGGGGAGAATCATGTGAAAGAAAACTTGAATATGTGTTAATAATTGTATTGTATGTTCTATATTCAGACTAATTTTGACCCATGGTAGTCTTGAACTTACCATTTCTGTCTCTAAGACAAAGGGATCCGGCTTTACAAACTGGTGGTCCTTCCTTTTTCTTTTTGATATTTTCGATTGATTGTTTGGCCTGTTGGAGGCTTCCACCCATCACGCGATAGATCGTCATACTTAATGTCTCTCCATTGTCCATGTTGTGTGCATCAAAACTCGCTTCGTTCAAAACAATCCCTTTCAATGTGATCTTCCGGTGTTTACTCTTTTTCTACAGATAATTTTTTTTTTACGTATGCTTAATTACCTAGACTACAATCATGGCCGTAATATCCGAGACAAAAGTAGAATTATCTGCAAACTTTTAAAAACCACAAACGATTTTTAAATCCTTTATTGACAAGCTTTGGGAATGTGAGTTATAACACTGACATTTAACATTAGACTTACATTTACGTTCCAAACAGGCTAAGATCGAAGCCAATAAACCCCACCCAAATCAAAATATCTACTAAAGTCCGTCTCAAAGGTAAGTGAACACTTTACTTTTTGAACAATTTCTTTAGAACAATGTTAAAAGTTATACACCGTTGGAAAGATACTCTCGAAGTGAATTATTTGAAGGGTTTGAAAGATTGAAAATTTTTATAAAATCAAAATTAGAGGGAGAAGAATTTTTCTACTATTTCCAAAATCATCAAGTGACATTTTTAGATTTCTCTTTTTAATTTTTTAGTTTCAAATCTGTTCCAATCCAATTCTCTGTCTTACCCTTGGGACTATGGTTCTTTCCCCAACTGGCTTCGAGACAACAAGACAAGTTTGACAGTTAAAGCATTTGCAGTTACTTTAGAAACGTCAAAATATTTCAATACTGTCATAATTTTCCCAGGTTATTACTGGCCGCAGCTGATTGGTTTTACCCCGACCCCCTGCTCGTAGAATTTTAGCATCATGTTTTTAAATGTTTTTTTTGAATTTTGAAAAGACCCACTCACCACTAATTCATCAATCTCTCCTCTTGTCAGATAAAGACCTTTGGTAAACGATGATGCCGATAATACGAACCAAAACGATCTCAGCTCCGGTCGTGTATCTCTAGTGAACCAATCAGTGTCCAGGAGGAAATCCACTTTTGATTGGCCGCTCGATGGACCTTTATATTCACATCTCCGATGGAGGGTAAAGTCGATGAAGATTCGATCGAAAACTTTTGAGTAGGTTTGAAAGAAAGAGTAAGATTCTTTGTAACACGGTGGTGAGGCGGTTATCAGGTAGGTCTTTTTCCAATCATTTTCCATTCGATCACGAAGGTCGTGAAGAAAATCGCTCATAAAGGGATTGGCGCTCGAATGTAATGACAAGTTGATTCCATCCAAGATGATGTCTCTGGAATTAAAAAAAATCAGTTAGGGTGGTGAATTTCAGTAATTTATGCAAAAAATGGCACGTACAAAATGGAAAAACATTAGTATAAATAAAATAAAATGGTAAGAGTATCATTAAATAAATAAATCCAATTTTATTTCTAAAAACGAAAAGAACTTACTGCCCGAAGGTTCTGGTTGAGTAACGCCAGTTCCCAAGAAAAGCAAACCAAATCTGTTTTGAGAACTCCAACGCTTCAGTTCGCGAGCTGAAAATGATATGATAGCCCAATCCTCCAATGTCTAAGAGAATCTTGACTCCATTGACTTGACAATATCTGATATCGTCTTCCATGGAGGGACATTCGAGGTATTGGTATTTAGCGTACCATGCTGAACGACGTTGGTGACAATGATTGGCGAAATTCAAAGCAGGCATTGCAGCTGTATAGAAGAAACAAACTTCCTTGATTAAAAGCCTTCAGTACTAAAAAGCACAAGTTTAGTTGTTTAATTTCGAAGAAAATTTCTTTAGTCAAGGTTTTTGAGTTCTCATGCACTTTAAAGGCTTTTTTGATAAGAGTGATATCGTTTGCTTACTCGTCAATTTTAATTTACAAGCTTTTTGAATTGACACGGATGTGGAGCAAGATTGGTCAGAAAGAGGAAAAGAAAAACATTGCTTATATATCAGCATAATATAGGCAGGATTTACTATGAGTTGAGTTTTAAGAGAATTAAATTAGATATTTACCAAGTTTTCCATTGAAAGAACAATGTTGGACCCCTCTCAAGATGATGACGTCATAGATGCCTCGATCACAAAACGATTTCAAACTTGCCTCTTGTGCCTTTACCCCAAATTTATTGTACGCTTCATTTTGTCCCCAAAATAGACCAACCTTTGGTTCCAGTTTTGCACCTAAGATATCGAACAATAAGAAGAACAATGTGGAAGAGTCACCCGGATACTCGTATGTCCTTAAAAATATACATTTTGTGTCTATAATAGAAATGATAGCAATACCCCAGACTCAAAAATATTTTTAAATAGGCTCACCATTCAATGAAGAGTTTGTGCAGAAGATGATCAAAAATACCAAAAACATTTTTGAGGAATTGTTGTGTCAGATTTTCTTTCTTACCCCTCTTTAGCATCATTGATTGTGCACAATTGTATTTATACCCCTTCACTCTATAAACCGGAAGTTGTTAAGAATTAATTAACAATGTGATGATAATTAGCTCAATCAAAGAAATTATAAATTATTAGCGTTACATACTTTCGATTGTTGGAACCTTTCCAAGAAAATTTGAAAGGAAAGTTTTGCAAAAAGCACTTTCGAATATCTTTCTTCGAAAATATAATTCAAAGAAACTTATGTAACATTGTCATATCCGTTGCTAAAAAGATGCTCAAACTTTTTCTGATTGGTGCTTTCTATTACAATTCAATTGACCAATCGAATGATTTTTTCAGAATCTAAAAAATAAGTACAATTGAATTAAGTTAACCACAGAAAATTACAGGAAAGGTTAAGAAGTATGAGATTTTCTGAGGAAAGTATGTTGTTTTTAAAATTAAACTAAACTTGCTTTTCGATATTGAGTCTTTCGGAAGTCATTAATTACTTTAGAAAAACAAAAACAATTCATCGTTAAATTCAATTATCCAAAGTAAGCACAGGTAGTGAAACTGCAACATGAATATTTTGAAATTCTCAGAAATTTTTGAATAATTTGGAGGAGGAAAACACCAACTTACATTAAAGAATCCACATTTCCTATGGTACAATTCTATTACGATAAAAAAATAAAAAACTGAACAAAAAGTATGTGCTTAATTACAAAATAAGTGAACATTAATTAAAGTGAAAAAATCTATCCTTGACCACTTTGCTGATTGAAGAAGAAAAACAAAAGATAAAGGAAAGTAGGCAAGTCAACTGTTCCGATTTATTCAAAATGTTTAGATTACTTCGGCATTTTAAAGAATGCTATAAATGCTAGTGATAAGAGATATACATTTAATTAGTCTACAAAACTATACATAAATAATCGCAATGAATCATCACCACATCAGGTCATTTTCATGTTTAGAGTAACTCAAAATAAAACAGGTTTTACACCAATCGAGTGTTTTACCAATAAGATTGGACGTACGAAACTTCGCGGTAAAGATTTCGACCATTGTGAAAAAAGTATGAACAACATTCTCCTTTTCATTACATTGCCAACGATTTGGAGCCAGGACTCTATATTCTATCAATCATCTCTTGGTGACGTAATCTTCGAAGTTGACGGCTGTGTAGAGCAATACATACGCTTCTTTTGTCTGTAATTCAGCAAAAAAAAAAATAAAAAGCATAAACGAGCATGATTTCACAGAATAAATCATAAAAAAGAGCAGATCCGAACAATAATTATCCCAATTCCTCAAACCACGAATTCCTCTCTCTTACGTACACGAAGTCGCTAGACAGAGATGAAGTGAAGACATGCAATACCTCGACTTATCTGCAGGATAGATTTTTCGGATAAAACAAACATGGCTAATGGTATCATAAAAATTACTGAACATGGATAAAGCAACAAAGCATATTCTCACCTTAATGGTATTTAGCTCAGAAATTCGTTCATCGTTATAGAGGAACCATCCTCCACCGGTGTTTGCATTCTTGCAACGTGCTGTGTAATGTCCGGATTCAAAGCTACCCGAATGATTGATTATACCGTATAAATTGTAGTTGGATGCTCGTTTTGATGGTCCGGTGACATACTGTGAGAGATTCCAATTGTTGACGGGATAATCAACCGCTGTTTGAACTTTATTCGTCCAAATACCCTCACATCGAAATCTGGAATCAACAGAAAAACAGAGTAGACATTCAAAAAGTCAGCAATGAAATATTTTTAAAAACAAAAAAAATTCACACCCCTGTATGATAACACCGAAATGATAGCCCTGAACGAGAGTTAACCTTTCCCCGTTTAATCTATTTATTACAAGGCTCTAGTTTAACGCAAACATACAACAGAAATTGTTCACACAACACCAAGGATCGTTCCAATCAAAATAGGTCATGCGATGAATATGTAGGATACCTTTTGAGCTGCACGATGAGTACAAGAGGGAGTTTCCATAATTCAATTGTCTTGGCAGCTGATCGATCACATTTACATCGTTCACAATGCCTAAACGAAAAAAGATGAACAGAAAATTAAAACCATTAATAATAGTAATAAGGAAATTTTCAACCTTTCCAGCGCACAATATTTTTTGAAAGTGTGGGACTCGGTATTTCGATAGTCTAGCAAGCTAGACGACTAATTTATACATAGTAGAAATAAAGCAAAAAGTAATGAATGGAACAATTTTAGTCGTCTAGAAACTTTTGTGCACTAACTCCAAACAAAGGAAAAGTGTCAATATTGCAATTATAATTTTTTCCTGCTCAACATAATTCTCGAGAAAAAAAATATGTGTGGATTTGTATTGAAAGTTTTTCATTTGAGTTGATTTCGTTTTGAGAGTTTGTTGTTGCTTGATAAATTGTTTTCTCACTACGTAAGTTTCAGCGTAGCTAGCCCCTGTATCTATAAGGCTGGAACACCGGATTCTTCCAGTCGTTTATACAAACTAAATCCCGTATTATTATTAGTATTGGTATTATTAGTATTACACGCATTATAAACGACTCCAGTCTAGTATTTCGACAAAATTAGAATGTGTATACACGTCACTCGGGTTTGAAGGGTTAAAAGGAGTTTTTTAAACAAAGAGTTGTAAAAACTTACCATGAATCTATTTTTTCTGGCTTGACGAACAGCTCCAAACATTGCTAAAACAAGACAAGTAAGTATTTTGAATAGTCTAGCGAGTCTAGCTATAACATATACTTTTAAACAAAGATATTGAGGGCAGAGGGGAAAATCTTGAATTATAAAATCTTCAGCTGCTAAATTTTACGAAATATTACGAAGTCAAGAAAGCCCACGTGTAACTTACAGCAAGAGTTGCGACTCTAGTAACCGGTAGTTGAAGATGTAAACAATTGAAAGTGTTGAATGTTTTGGATTGATAACGACACGTCAAACAGGTCACTGTAGATCGAAATTGTCCCTAAAAGATTGAAACAGTTATGATAGTTATAGAAGAACAAAAAATAACTAAAACATACGATACTAGAAATTTTTCGGATTTTTACTAAAAGTTTAGTAAAAAGTTTGGTGTTAAACGTTAAAAAAGAAACATTTTTTTCTCTATAATCAAAATTAGAGAAACTTTATGAAAAAAGAGATTGCGTGGTACCTGGAAGAGATTGAAGACAAGTGAGTCATTGTTAATGATGTTATCCTTCCATTCCTGGTCTGCTGCTTGTTCATCAGAAAGTTGATTGTTGTCGCGCTTCGGAATCACTGACCGTGTCTTCGCCTAAACATATTAAAAAAAAATTAAATTAATTCAATCAAGAGTATGAAAAATCTTGCTCCCAAGTATGCAAAATCTTGCTCCCAAGTGTGCAAAATCTTGCTCCCAAGTGTGCAAAATCTTCCTCCCAAGTATGCAAAATCTTCCTCCCAAGTATGCAAAAACTTCCTCCCAAGTATGCAAAATCTTCCTCCCAAGTATGCAAAATCTTTCTCCCAAGTACGCAAAATCTTTCTCCCAAGTATGCAAAATATTGCTCTCAAGTATGCAAAATATTGCTCCCAAGTATGCAAAATCTTTCTCCCAAGTGTGCAAAATTTGCTCCCAAGTGTGCAAAATTTGCTCCCAAGTGTGCAAAATTTGCTCCCAAGTACGCAAAATCTCGCTCCCAAGTACGCAAAATCTTTCTCCCAAGTATACAAAATATTTCTCCCAAGTATGCAAAATCTTTCTCCCAAGTATGCAAAATCTTGCTCCCAAGTATGCAAAATCTTGCTCCCAAGTATGCAAAATCTTCCTCCCAAGTATGCAAAATCTTCCTCCCAAGTACGCAAAATCTTGCTCCAAAGAACGCAAAATCTTCCTCCCAAGTATACAAAATATTTCTCCCAAGTATGCAAAATCTTTCTCCCAAGTAAGCAAAATCTTGCTCCCAAGTATGCAAAATCTTGCTCCCAAGTGTGCAAAATCTTGCTCCCAAGTGTGCAAAATCTTTCTCCCAAGTATGCAAAATCTTGCTCCCAAGTGTGCAAAATCTTTGCTTCCAAAGCTAATGCAAAATCTGCTCCAAGTATGCAAAATATTTTGTCCAAGTATGCAAATCTTGCTCCCAATAGCAAAATCTTGCTCCCAAGCTTGCAAGTATGCAAATCTTCTCCAAGTACGCAAAATTTTCTCCCAATATGCAAAATATTTCTCCAAGTATGCAAAATCTTGTCCCAAGTATGCAAAATCTTGCTCCAAGTATGCAAAATCTTGCTCCCAAGTATGCAAAATCTTGCTCCAAGTGTGCAAAATCTTGCTCCCAAGTATGCAAAATCTTGCTCTCCAAAATCTTGTCTCAATGTGCAAAATCTTGCTCCCAAGTATGCAAAATATTTGTCCCAAGTATGCAAAATCTTGCTCCCAAGTATGCAAAATCTTGCTCCCAAGTATGCAAAATCTTGCTCCCAAGTGCACAAAATCTTGCTCCCGAGTATGCAAAAACTTTCTCCCGAGTATGCAAAATCTTGCTTCCAAGTATGCAAAATCTTGCTCCCAAGTATGCAAAATCTTGCTCCCAAGTATGCAAAATCTTGCTCCCAAGTGCAAAATCTTGCTCCCAAGTATGCAAAATCTTGCTCTCAAGTGTGCAAAATCTTGCTCCCAAGTACGCAAAATCTTGCTCCCAAGTATGCAAAATCTTGCTCCCAAGTATGGAAAATCTTTCTAGAATTAGTAGAATTATGAAGAAGTATGCATGAAATATGCTTTATAGCATGAACATCTAGATAAGAACTGAAAGAAAAATGATACCTTATTGACATCATTGTGAAGTCCATCCAAAACAATCAATAAGACTTCATGCGAATCTTGTTGTTCATATGTCAAGAATCGTCGTGAAATACCTCCCAAAGCTAACTTGAAATCGATCGGAGAGACGGACCGATAGGTGCCAGACACAAGAACTTTCATGATGAAAGCAAATTCACGAGCGATGACACCTTTCAGTGGATTTGTATTGATTTTTTCTGCATTTAAATCTTTTTCGTACAACCCAGATGAGAAGTAGCGAACCAAAGGAGGAGTGTTCACTAAACATTGAAGCACCGAATTCATATAACATGTGTTGCCAAGATTTTTCAAACCAGTCAATGACATGCCCTGAAAAAAAAGTAAAACAAAATATTTGAAATGTGACCACTACCTGACAAAAAAGATAAATCCTTGGGGGATAAGATTGTTTTAGAGTAGAGCCATGTCACCATAGAACAACCAAAATGACGTTTGTCGAGTTTTGTATAAACCCAAAACTCCAAGCATAAGATTCTAGAAATCCCCCACAAGAGAGTCAAACAACTCAAAACAATAAGATAAAACAATACCTGGCTTCCATACACAGGGGAAAGATTTCTCAATCTGGAAGCCGAAATGGGTTTCGATGCACGATCGATGAGGTGAGTTGGTTTTGTGTTGCTACTGGGAATGCTATGGAAAAGTACGAGAATTGTAATTATTTTAATGCAAGAAATTAATAAAATCAACTAAATTATAAATGTTAAATATTGTAAGTTTATGACATAAAATCAGAGAAGATAATCTTAATACCTTGGTTTAGAGCCTCGATCAACAATCGGTGTTTTTGGTTTGTTTTTATTCAAGTTCGCGAAGTTTTCAGCTAGATTTGGTGAGGATAAAGAACGCTTCAATGAAGGTTGTTTTGGAAGGTCCAGAGAATCTGTTGTATAGCGCGAAGTTGCAGGTACAGTGTTCTTTGGTGCTTGAGGAACGTTTGTAGGTGTGGATGGAGACTGTGTAACCTTTGGTGGTTGAGTGAGAGATGGCGGTTTAGGTTTCATCGGGTTTTGAGGTGTTGCCGCTTGGTTGACTGGTGGCGGCGGGTGTTGCTTTAAGATGGGTTTTGTTGGTTGTTGAAGAGTAACTGGTTGCTGAGATGTATTATTTGTTGATTTAGGTTGTTGTGCGACATTTGAAGATGGTTGTGGTGGGATCAATTGTTTTGGTATAGTTTGGTGAGGTGTGTTCTGTGGTGGTTGCAGTGCTGGGACTTGCGGCTTTTGTGCTGCTCCATTTTGTATGTTTGGAGGAATCATATTTGACTGCTCTGGTTTTGGAGTTGTTTTTTTTGATTGTGTTGAAACTTGATTCTGTGGTGTAGGCGGTTTGATGAGCGCATTTTGTGCTGCTTTGGGTGTCGTTATTGTGGTTGGCGTGATATTTGAAGTTGCTTTTGGAATGTTCGATGAATCTTTCAAATTCTGGTTGGTTGGATCTAATGTTTTCATATTCAATTGTTTGTTTACTAAATTATTCGAAACATTGTTTGATTGAAAATCAGGAGGTACCCAATGAGTGGTTTTAGTATTATGATCGATATAATAGACTTTGCCTGAGTTCTGATCAACCTTTTTTACCCAACCATATGGCAGTCCCGGTGTCGTGCCAAGTTTACCAGCTTTTTTATTGGGTGTAATTAAAGTCTCTTTATCATGAGAAATATTCGGCTCAGCAAAATCATCTTTTTTTATGGAATTTTTTGTCTCTTCAATTGCTTTATTTACAAATGGTTTAGGAGGTTCTGTTTTATCATTATCTTGTTCTAAATTAACAAGAGGTTTAATTGGTTCAATTGGCTTATTTGGTGTGACTGCCTTCTCTGGTGTTTCTTTATGATCAGTATTGGTACTGGGTGTTGGTGTCGTTTTACTGTCTCCATTCGGAAGGGAGGGGTAAACAACTTTTTGGTTAGTAATATTTGCATTGTTTTTATCATTGGATTCTTCTGACAGCATTCTTCTCATCTTGGTGAGTTTGTCTTCAGGTTCAACCTCAGAAGGTTTATTGACCGTTGTGTTTGGTAGTGTCGGTGGTTGCACTTCCTCTTCTAATTCTCTGTGAAGTGGAGAGGCACAGCGAAAATTTAATTAGTGACAAACAGTCTCATTTGATCTTATTTAGATTAGTTAAGGCAAAGTCCAACAACTAAAGTAAAAACAACTTCAAGAAATTATTAAATTAATTTGAAAGTGTTTAAATCCGAAGTGTAACCCTTAAATCAATATTCTCTTTTATCAACAAATGGAACTTGTCCATCAGCTAGATTTATCACACCATAAAATTCAACAAAATTTTTAATTATAAATGTGACCCAAGAATGTATATGTAATGAATATTTTTGATCGAAATCTATGAAAAGAATTTTTAAAGTGATCAGATCTTACTGTTTTGGAAGACTTGATGCCAGTGTAGGATATGCTAAACTCTCCAACAAAGCTGAAACATCCAGATCTTGACTGACTGGCTTTGTCTAAGGAATGACAATTTGATACATATAGGAGGTAAATCAAATTATTTTGTGAAGCCATATATGGTCCAACCCTTTTAGCTGGATACACTGTAAGGGTGTGTTTTCGGAGTGCTAAATTGCTAGTCTGACAGTAAATATATGGTGTATCTTTATAGCTTCGACTCGCACACATTTTGGTTTGTTTTGCACATTGTGTCCATGTCTCAGGCTCATTTCAGCAAAATAAGATATGAAATCAAACTACACTGTAAGGGTCAGAAATGTTCGGTAAAATGCATGTAAGGGTACCATTTCACTGCTCAAGGGCTGCACTGTAAGGGTACGATTTTGAAAGCCATTTTTTTATGGCACATGCCGTTGTTTAGAAACCGAGTTGCCCCCCCCCGGTGAAGATCTTATTGAGATAATAAAAAAGGGACAATAACTACCGGGTGACCCACGAAAAAGTATAAGAGTTTGGAGGGCAACTGTGTCCGAAAAAAATTGAATTTTAACTAAATTCTTTTTTCATGGTAAAGAGGAAAGGCAAACTTAAATTTTGATGTATCATTTTTTAATTCTGGGAAAGTAGTTATCGAGATATGGAGGTATAAAGTCAAAAGTCATTAAAAAACGTCAAAAACACAGTATCAAATTTGTATCAGAACAAACATCTTTCCTTTGATCATTTGCTATTTCTTTGTCTTAAAAATTTCCTTAAGAAAAAAATAAGTAATATCGAATTATGGACAATTCCCGCATCGTCCTTAAATTGGGAATAAATAAAAAGTGCCAAAAGTAGCAAAAAGAATTGTCAACCTTTGTTATTCTTTTTGAATCCTTCCGGTAAAAGAAATCAAAACATGCTTCTCACTCTTTTTATTTGTTAAAATTAATAAATTTGATACGATCTTTTTTGACGTTTTTTAACTGTTTTTTATAATGACTTTTGACTTTATAACTCCATATCTCGATAACTACTTTTCCAAAAAGTTAAAAAAACAATTAAAAAAATTAAAAAACAATACATCAAAATTTAAGTTTGCCTTTCCTCTTTACCACGAAAAGAGAATTTAGTTGAAATTCAATTTTTTTCGGACACAGTTACCCTCCAAACTCTTATACTTTTTCGTGGGTCACCCGGTATTATTATTATTACCTTTCTAATGTGTTCAGGGTTGATAGTCATCGTTGGGTAATGAAGAACCCATTTTTGAATGCCCCCTTTCAAGATCATCACTTTATACTCAGCTTCTGCTTTGCATAGTATCTCTTGTAAAATCACTGATTTGTCCATCAAAAGCTCTCCAGGTTCCTGCTCCTCGTTAAAAGTTTCATTAACAATAATTATATATTGCTTTTCAAACCGAGTTATCCACACTTCCCAAGTGTCTTTACTTAAATATCGCTCAACACTATTTTGTGTTGAGTTGGTTTGCAACAAATCTGGTGGAATATTAATGGTGGGTCCATGTTGAATCTTTGCTGTGTTGAAATCTATTGTCTCTCTTATATCCATTATTAATATGGTGTTCAATTCCTCTTTATGACTTTTAAATAGTTCGTAGAGTTCTGTGACGCTAATAAGATCTTTTGATGGTTGCTTCGGTTTTGGTTGTATCTCTCTGGGAGAATGGTTCTCATTGTTCACAGAGCTATCTTTATTGTTTGGTTGTTGATTATTAGGGGAGGTATGGTTGTCATCGGGCACATCAGGTAAAATTAATTCATCAAGATCAGGAATCTGAAATGTTGACAAGGAAAAACAACATTCAATAACTTTTGCCATAGTTTATACTAGTTTATACCTTTTTCTTCACTGATAAATTGTTAAATAATAAACAATATAGTGAAAAAGAAAGACATGACTGACCTGTTTTCTTCTTGCCGTTTTGGATGTTCCTGAAATTTCAAATATTTTGTGTAAACTAAGATCGTATTACTTCGAATAAATGCCCCGGGTGTTCATAAAACTTTTTGGATTTTAGGAGGGGCGTTTATTGGAGGAGGGGCGTTTATTGGAGGAGGTTGTTTAAAAGAAGGAGACTTTCTAAGTTTATTCGAAGTAATACGATTAAAAGTCATCATTTTGAAAGTCATACATACAGAAAGAAGAACATAATTAGAAAACTAAATTAAACCTTTGAAACGTTTTCATTAGAAATAGTAACTAACCCTTAATAATAGATCTAAAAATCATGATGTTGAGTATTAAAAAAAGGTACCTTAGTCTTTCCAAATCTTTCTTTTTCTTCTCATACCTAAACAAAATATTTCATCATAATAAGTTTACGTCATTATTTATCCTTTATTCTGATGCTCTTTAAAAGAAGACCTTAATGAAATTCTAATAGTAAGTCTGAAGGCCGTTTGCTTTAAATTGTGCATTCTTTTCACTATCATGCAGTAACCACGTCGACCAATTAGAAGAAACTTCCCTTGACAGTGTTTCAACTTGGTAGCAAAAAAGATTGAAAACTTAAAGCAAATGAAACTCAATACCATCTCAATACCGGGTCGTCCAAAAAAAACTGCAGATGTTTGGTTACGTTTATAGATATGTGTGATCTGTAAGGTCGACCTTGCTTCATTAAAATTTGGGAAGGTCTAACTTAAATTTTGATTTATAAATTTTTACATTTGGACAATTGGTTCAACTAGCACTTTTCAAAAAGTGCAAAAAATACGTCAAAAATGGGTGATTAAAATTTGATTCGGTTTGTTTTCTCTTTCTTTCGTTTCTTTCGTTTCAATTGAACAGACACGCATTTTTCTGATGTAATTAACTATTCTATTCTGTAAAATTGAATATTAATATTTTCATCTGGTAAAACTTTATTGAAAAGAAATTAGACATTATTGGATATAGTCAAGTCTGTAAAAATCTCCTCATCACAGTGCTTCGCCATACTTAGAACCAGAAAAGAGAGAGTGAGTTTGGTAGAGTTACTAAATGCTTTTCCCAACGAATAAGTTTTTGTTTATATAACCTTGTGAAATTGTGCCGGTACAATATCATTATTAAGCCATGTCTATTCCATCTCTTCTCGTTATTAATTTAATCACCCATTTTTTTACCATTTCAATCATTTTTAAAAGTAACTGAAATTTTATTTTGAAAACCGATTACTCAAAAAATACAGAACCGAATTCAAAAAAGTAACACTAACAGCTGAAATTTTAGATTGCCAGACTTTCCCCTTTCTTACGACATTAAATTCAAGTTTGGTCATATCTTGATCCATTCTGCTCAAAGGCGTTGCCAAACATTGGAAGTTTTTTTTTGGACCACCCCAGTATATAAACACTAACGTTTTGCAGCTTTATAAAAATCATAATAAAAACGTTTTTACCTAGCCTTTAGGATTTGATTTAGTTTTTCAGCTTTGACCACACATTCATTAGGGTTGATATCTTTCATCAAAGGTTTGAATACAGTCTGGATAGAAAAGATCATCAAATTTAAAGATAAAAATGAAAGGCTACATCTTTCTGAGAAGTTTTAAGCTTGAAGAATTTGTTTTTGACTATATGGGTATGGCACGGATTCTAAAATTCTGTAACTGTAATATTTATAAATTTATGCAAATTATACTCTTTATAAATTATAAATTTATGAAGATTAAAGTTATAGAATTTCAGAATCCGATTTCTAATTTCAGAATTTCTGGCATCCTAATAGAACAAATAGACCATGTCTGAGTTAAAAAAGTATACTACTACAAATTATGCACTCAAACTTGTAAAAAAATATGACATTTTAGATAGAAATTCTGTCCAATTGATGTCTAAATTTTGTTTTTATAATCCTAAATCATGTTACAAAAAATAATGATATTAAAACAAAAACTCAGTAGTTGAGAGAGCTACTAATAAAGGACAACAAAAATTGCAATTATTATTGACTTAGAATTAGGCTTTTTAGAAGTAAACTATATAAAATTATACCTTATTTTTGGAAAATTCATACGATTTGCTTATTGCTTGGTATATGTTGAAACATCTCATGTATAAAATGTAGGCATTTTCATCATCTTTAGCTTTCCAAAGCCCTTCAGCCTTTTGGAAGAGATCACATGCTGACTTGCAGTACCTAAAAGAGTCATCATTCATTATTACTTAGAGAAACAAAGATAAATCTTAAAAAAATACTTTAACTCGATTAAATTTTAAAAAGCAAAAGCAGCAAGATTTCTGGACCTAATCTTGAGTAAGGTACTTCCAAAAATTTTCCATGTATTTAATTTACGAAATAGACATTTTCTTGCCATTTGGACACTCATTGTTCTGGTGTAAAAGGACTTACTGTTTAATTTGGAGTTGTGTATTCAAGTTTAATTTGTTTATTTTCACTTTATCAACATAGTTATTGATTTCTTTCAAGCTGTTGAAATTCAATCCGCTTGGATCTAGCGCCATTATGCTACATAAATTTCGTCCCCTCTAGGTTTTATGTCCATTCTTCTTTTCCAATCTATTTTCTGTACTTTATTGCTAAAAAAAGAGTCAAGGTAAAGATTTCAAAGCAGCTCAGAGGAAAAAATTAAATGCTGATTTATAAAAAAATAAGACAAAAGACAAAAGAAAATACTTTTCTCAATCTTTAAAAATAGGTTTTAATTCATTTTCAAGGTGGGTAAAATATCTTAGTTTTATTTGGAACAAAATTAGAAAAAATACTGAGTATATATTCAGAGAGAAGGGAGACACGATCTTCTACGTTGAGTCACAGAAAGGAGGTTTCCCAATCAATGGCATTCAGGGCAAGCACGATTCCCCTCTCATCAGCACGAGAAAAGTCCCAAATCTTGCGTTTATAGGCTGGAGGGAAGGTAGTTTGAAAGTTTGGTTTACAAGGGATTGGTGGTGGCAACGTGGATAAGGAAGGTAAAACCCCAGCAAAATAGGAGTCCGAGAAGGAAAAAAAAGCTCAATGCAAGGGAGAAACCCGGAGAAAGTCGTCTCTCATCAGTTGATGTACCCATATTGTGAAGCTAACTCGCTAATGTCCTCTCCCTGAGAATTTGTGAGATCACCAGTACACCAAACTGAGTTTCTTGCGTTAAAGTCACCGAGGAAAATAGCTAAAGTAGGAAAAACATCATAAATTTTTCTGATAGTTTCCTCCAGTTTTTGTTTAAATGCAGAAAATTCTTCTGCATTTTGACTAGGAGTTCAGTAGAGAAGACAAAGAAGAAGTTTTTTCGAACCAGATTTAACTTCACAAACAAGGCACTCGTCAAGAGAAGACACTCCAGTCTTCAGCACAAAAGACCCCCTAAAGAAAGACGAGACACCACTATTTTGAGTTAAATGGGTGATCACATCGGAGCACGCAGGAATTTCTATCGTCAACTCGAATCAGCGCTCTCGATAGAGGAATCGAGAAACGACTCACCGACGCAGAAGATGTCAACTTGTGAGCACGCAGAAGGCAGAATTTGAGCCCCGTTAGACCATAGATCCGGCCAAAAGGAGAGGCTAAGCAAAAGTGTATAAAAATATTGTAACCAGAAAAGATGGAAACGATAGGGGAGAAGATTTGGTAACCCCCAACACATAAGATTAATACATAGACTCAGGCTTACTCTCTCAAAAAGATATTTGAAAGAGTTAAAATTTCCAACGCACGCTCTATACTGCTGTAGACTTATTCCCATATTCAGCATCGGTGGAAAATCCAAAACCAAGCAACCTTACATATGTGCTCCAACTACACATAAATAGTAAAAAAGATACGACAGACATTATAAAAAAAGAAAAATTGATAAAAATTATTAGTGAAAAATACTCGACCAATGTAAAGGTAATCCACCCGAACAAGTGCGGTGATAAAAACAAAAGAGAAGAATTAACACTTCAGGAGAAAAGGGCAGATAATGAAAACGGTAGATGATTAAAAAATATTTAACGGAAAAAAATATAGTTTGACGAACAACAAACACACACAGATAAAAAACGCTATGTGTCAGGAGTATGTCAATATGTCACCAAAGATATAGAGCTATAAGCATGGGTTGACATAACAAAAGGAATACTATTAACGCACAAGATCTATTGAACGTGTGAATGTTGTCGAAACTTGTACTGGGGGATTTCAATTTCCAACTACATTGCGTTGATGTCTCCAAATACGTACTCACTTACAATCTCTCGTGATCAACTCTCTGGCCTAATCCAACAATTTGAGACGCTGTTCATCAATTCAAATAAACTTTATATTATGTTCGTAGCATTTTCTATTTTTGTAGACAGGTTCGTTTATTGGAGGCGTAAATTTAACATCATAGTTATACAATCTTTTCCCCACTGGGCCCTGTCAAAGTCACTTGCCTCTAAGTTGATATTCAAATCCTTACAAACCTCAGTCACCTGAGTCACACAATCTGCACTTGACTCGTTTACATCTTTTGGAATTCCATTGATCCTCAGGCAGCTTCGGCGTGAATATTGCTCCTGACCCTCATGTTGCTGTGTTAAAAAGGTACGACGTTTAGTACTGCGGTTGAGCCGAGGAGCGGGAATGGCCTCTAAGTATAGAATTCATCGTCGTGGGAGAGAGGCCGGGGCAAGCGCAATCTTGCATCCGTCCGGGTTCATTTGTATTTGGAGTGGATTCTGATTCAGCTAATCACCTGAAAGCAACAGTTTCAAGGTTTTGTCATGGCTCAAAACCTTGTGGACTTCATAGAACTCCTTGATTGTGCTCGACTCAGATACAAAACCAATCATCACAGCCAATACAATAAAAAAAACCACAAGAATATTAGCCAGCCAAAAGATTAAGCCATAAAATTCAAAACGCCACTTTTTCCTTGACACGTCAGTTATCCGAGAGCATGACCGTTCACTACAAGAAGTTACATGAAAGTTTCCTGGCAGTAGATTTTTAGTACTGTCATCAACCAGATGTGAGATTCTTCTAATCTTGTTTAGACTAAGATAAACTTTGCTACGAACATTGCTAGCTTGTTTTTCCCAGGACATATTCTCATCGAATATGACACCAAGTACTTCACGTCACTTTTACATTCATTTTCAGCGTCTTGAAAACAACTGGGGAAGAGCCTGCATTTGGGACCTTTTGTTTGTCCGAAAAGATGACTCAGCTATCAGTATGACGAAAGTTGTTGTTGTAAACCGCACTGAGATCCTGAAGCTGTTGTTCCAGTCCTGTTTTTAAAGAAAAAGGGCTACGAGCACTTTGAACAATGATTGTGTCATCAGCATATATAAGTGGCAAAACGTTTTGGGTTGGTCAATACAGTCAAAGATGTCGTTGATGTATAAAAGGAAGAGTAAGGGCCCCAGGACAGAACCCTGTGGTACCCCATAAGCTTCTTTATATGCTATTGAGGATTGAGTTCCATCTATTACAGAGCATTGCTTTCTGTTACTAAAATATGACTGGAACCAATCGAAAGGTGTATCTCTGATACCATAACAGAAAACCTTTTTAAGAGAATTTGGTGGTCGACAGTATTGAATGCCTTTTTAAGGTCGACAAGAACAGCCCCTACATACTTTCCATTGCTAACTCATCAGAAGGACATCTAAACGCAGATACTGCAGTGTCCGTTGAGTGTCCGTATCGAATCCTGATTGTGATAAATTCAGATTTATTGTTGCAAGGAAAGTCGAAACTTGTTCATGAACTACTTTCTCAAAAACAGTCATTGTTTGGGAGGAGGGAGATCGGCTTAGTTATTAACATGCCACTTCACTTATTTGAACCAGGGTTACCTGGTTTGTTTCCAGTTCTGGACGCCCCTGTTTCAAGAGACAGATCGACGATGTAGAAAGGATCGAACAGAAGTACAGGAGAACCAAGCGTCAGTGATTTGACACAAATCCATCTGTCCTATCGTTTATATATCTAGCTCCTTAATCATTTTTACGTCGCCAGAGAGACATTACTGAAGGTGAAGGAGTTAGGGCAAACAGACGGGATCAGTATGAGAGAAGTTAAATGCAGCTGCTAACTTTAAGCCAACTGAGACAAAGAAGGAATTGAATTTTTCAGCAATTTCTTTACTGTCAGAAATTCGGACCCCTTTATCATATGTGATGAATTGGAGTGCGTTGTTTGATTGCGTGTCATTTGGGACAATTATTAGAGTTCCAAGTTTCTTGGAATTTGACTTGTTTTCATCAAGCACGCGTTGATGGTGTCTCTTTTTAAGTCGATTATTCAAACTAATGGCATAGTTTCTCTGTTTTTTGAATCTGTTCCAATCAATAACAGTTTTCGTACTGGATCAATTTTTTTCAGATAATCCCTTCTTTTAATTGCATCTAGGCTCTCTGTAACCCGTGAGGGCTGGAATCGCGCACCTCTTTTGTTAGGAGCTGACGATTAAATAGCTCGAGAATATTTTCATGAACTGGGAGACGCGTATAACATTTTACGATTGGCAACGTTGCCTCTTTACTATGCACAGACTCATCATCAAGTAGATGACGTTGGAGTCACCCTGGGGGTGATGCGACAGCGGAACAAACGATTTATCTTTACAGAGAGCGGACGGTAGAAGAGAGCTAGTTTATCCGCACATGTCGCGTTACAATCTCTAGTAGAAAAACTCGATTTCTTGGGATTTACTGAAGCAGTTATAAAATATCTTATTTTCTACCACTACGACTCTTACCTTTAATTGCGACGGTACAATGCATAAACATATAGATTTAGCCTTTTTCCGTTTTATCTCAACCCAAAGAATTTCAAGAGCCTTGTTGGAAATATTTGCCTGTTTCTTTGGAGTTAGATGATCAGAAGCATAAATGAGGACATCCCCTCCATGACAGCTTCTATCCTGTCTAAAGGTTTTATATCCGGGAATAGAGATTTCAGAGATTGCGACGGATGAGTCAATTTTGGGTTCGTTTAGGCAGAAAATATCAAATTTATGTTTTCGAAGAAAGATTTTGAGAAAGGTTGTCTTGGAACAAAGACCGTTAATATTCAAGTGTGCAATATTCAGACTACCCTCTTGAGTCAACTTTAGGTTTTCATTTAGATCCATCTTCGATGGTTTCAACAAAGTCGTCGTCGGGAAAAGGTAGAGCGTTAAGATAACAGCTCTGACAAGCATAGGATTTTTCATTTCGCAAAATCTTTTTATGAAAAGTGACAGTGATACCAGACAGCCCTATGAAGAGACCCGACACAAAAACTACTGGGTTAGTATCCTGCAATCTTCGGACACAGGTCAAGATCATTTTATTGCTTGAGGCCCGGGGTTGGTTCATATCCCAGATGCAAAGGACAAGAGAGATTTACCTTAACCTACCCGCATAGGGTGTGATGACAGCATAGGTGACATGCCGTTTACAAGTCGAAGATTAAGTGACTCCGTCGGTAAGGTGCATTATTAGATCTAACAGGACATTTTATAAGAGGAAATAAATAATTGTCTAGCTCGCGCTTAGTTGCTTTCTTTGATAAGTACCCTCTGGGGAGTGTCATTACGTGATAATGAAGCAATCTACACCTCTTAGCCGAAGACTTTGAGGAGTGGTTGTGATTGCGCGAAAAATGGAGAAGAGAATCTACTCAAGTTTCTTAATTGTCTACCAATACGAGTTCTTAGAAGATTAAAAAGAAGATGGATTCGCTTGGTTTTTCGCGGTCACCGGACAGAACACGCCCCACTATATTGATGTCTTGGATGGAGAAACTGTTGCAGGATTTCCACACTTAAGTGATTAACATCTCGCTAGTCCGAAATATGGCAGATTTTCCACACTGAAGTGAGTACATCTCTTGGCCTATGTATAAATTTTTTAGAAATATTAACGCATCCTTTCTCACACTGAAGATTAACAAATGCCAACCACCAAAAACAACGCCCCCAAACGAACACTAACAGTGCTATGAAAAACCGCACAGGGAAAAATGGTAAAGCCCTAAAAGAGATGAAGAAGAAAAAGTAGAAAAAGGGATTTTTGAAAAAAAGGGTTGAAAAAATCAAAAACATGATGAAACGACAAAAAAGCGTATCACTTGCTGTCAGAAAAAAAGAGTATCAGAATCTTAAGAGCAATCAAAACACGTCTTTACTCTATGCCCCCAACGTGATGAAATAGGAACATAGTTAGGGAAAAGACTGGAAAAATCGAAAAATGTGTCAAAAAGTTTCGCAGTCAGGCTCTTAATTTTGCAAATTCTCTTTTCTCGTGTAGCAGAGACCTGAATTTGGAGGGAGAATTCTTGGATGGTTTAGAATGTCTTAGATAAAAATATATTTTGCAAATAAAAAGATATATCTTTTTTTTAAAAGAAGAATTGCATTGTTTTATTTGTTTTTGAAGAAAATTAGCTTGGAAAAGGTTGAAATGAGCAAAAGTGGTAGGACCCCTTTTCAAGGGCCTCTGGAATGGAGGACAAAAACTTATGAGTAAAGAAAGTTTTTCTGAAAGGAGAAACCCCAAATGAAAAGAAATCCATTTCGCAGAAAAAAACTTTTTTGGGAATTCCCATGCCAAGAGCAAAAAGGTGAAAAAACTACATGAAATGAAAGAACTAAAAATTAGCGAATGTGATTTTTGAAATTCCGCACCCTTTTCTGATAAACACAAAGTTTCAGCCTTCAAATACATTTCCTCCGTTTTCCAGACACATTTGTTCATCGATAGTTGCAATTTTGTTTTCTCCCGTTGGCAAACAATTTTCAAAATGTTGCAAAACGTTCAGCATTTTACCAATTTGCTGTCTAGCCCGTGTCCACAGTGTTATATACCGTTGGATAGCTAAGATCACAGGCTGTCCTTTAGTAAATACCGGAACGCTTTAGCATACATAGAAAAAAAGTTCGAAGGGTTCAAAGTTCACGGAAAAATGAAACATTTGGTTTGACGTCAACGAAAGTTGCATGACTTCTGGAGTCGCTATTCTGGGGAGTCGCTACTGTTAACTGTTCTAACTTGGGACTATCTGACAAAACATGGGATGGCAATTTGGCCACCATTTCTCCAAAACTCCTTTTTTTTCCTCAAAATACCATAATATCTATACAAAACAACCTATCACCTGGCAATGTAACCTGTAGAAGGTTTTTGTGAAGCGAATTTATGAGCGAAGCAGTTTTGCTATATTGTGCACGTACCTCTAACTTCTATCCCAAGCGAAAATTTGCTATAAAATTTGCTATATAAATCACATCTTCAAACCGATGATTTTATCAAAATGATCTTGAATGGTTTGGCTTGAAGCCACAAACTTCTCGGTTTGGTAGCTAGGACTGCGAAAAATGCCTTTAAAATGGTGTCCCTAACAGTGAAAGCAACAAAATTTACCGAAGCCGAAACACGGATTGAATCTAAAATTGCAAATTGCGGGGCGGCACATCTAGCAATCTAAGCAGTGGTTTCTTCGGTTTTAATATTTTTTGCTGTTAATGGAAAAAAATTAGTTTGAACGTTGACAGAAAGGATCTTCATCATCCCTTGACTTTTAACAGCAAGTATCAAGTATCAAATAAGGTCAATCAATGAGAGATTTTTGCAGGTCGCGCAGGCGGGAGGAGTGCTCTTATCTTTTAGTGAACGAAACTTACCTTGCAAAACCAAGTGGATATTCTATGATAAAGAAGTACGGAGGTAATCAAATTTGTCGAATTTGTCGCAAGAAATAAATCAAAACTGCCCAAGAACTAATAAACCATCTTTGTACATTTTTGTTTTTGTTTTATTTTTATGTTCTGAAGATTTCGACAGACAATTCGTGATTCGAATAAAAATGTTTGATTGTTCGACAAATATCGTTCGATTTTATTAAGGCACCATTTACACTAGAATAACTAGAAGGAAAAAAGAGCGATGCGCGGGCGGCGGTGGGTGTTGTGCCGATGTGGATTATGTGGTGTGCTTGGGGCATTAACATTTAAGGCTCTTACGAGCCTGTCTCTATAGCGGCTTTATTAGAGGGGTTTTAGAGTGTCTCTTGCTTTGCTAGCAACTTGCGAATTAAGGTGGAGTCTGGATCGCTTCGCAACCCTTATACAATACGGCTAGTCAAAGAAGCCGCCAGCCACCAGCGCCAGGCAGTTACATCAAAATGCCAAAAACATTTTGTTCAACCACCTTCACTTCAAAAGATACAGTATAGACCTAACTCTTCATACAAAAATTACGGGAAACGCATGTTTGGACTTTGTACCCTATGCTGCACTCAAGCACTCAAGCCAAAGTCCCGCAAAGGCGGGACAAAAATCAGTTTTTTGAAGTTTGCAAAAAAACGCCACATAGAAGATCTTTCAAATTCAGTATGTGAATAGAGCAGTAAAAAATACAACTTTTCTATTTCTCCTTTTTTTTGCAAAAGTTCTAGGAATGAAAATAAAGGGATAATGATGATTGAATACTATCTATTGATGACCCGCGGCACTATCTTAAAGCTAGAATCGCTTCGCATACTCTTCGCTTGAGAAAATGATTGACAGATTGAAGTTTGTCACCCGCGCAGGAGTTCGCGGAGCGTTCTCGGCTCAATCCTCGGACCGCGCTAAAAATGGTAGACTGAGCTGTGATAGATCATTTCGATGGAAGTTGTTGGAATGTTTACAAGGCTCTTGACAGAAAATCGTTTGTTTATTGTAATGATGACAGTGCGGTTATTAATTTGTTAGATCGGACAAATTGTGTTTGTAAGTGCACTTTATAGTTTGATCCCATTGAAGAATCATATTCTGTTTCATGTTATTAGAGCTGTTTTTAGAGCTTAGGTCTACACTGAGATAGGCCACACGTGTTTCAACCGGTATTCCAACGAAGTCATATTTTGGTTTGTACAGAATTCGCCGCTCAAATCTAAACAACAAATGGTCATCTCACTAAAGCAACATTGCGGCCACGGCATTTCCCTGATAAAAATTCTGGTCACGTGACCATCCGTGATTTTAGACCATGAAAACGCTTCATTTCCCCGGATTAAAGTTGTGTCTACACTAACACGCGGGAATGGTAGAAAACGAGAGAAAAACCGGGGGGCAAATTAAATTTTCTTCTTCTTGCGGCAAACTAAAAGACTTTAAGAGGCCATTTATTTAAGAAAGGGGTGTTATATCATAAATGAATTATGTAAGTAAGTGATATTTTAAGCTCATTAACAATTTTATTTTGAAGTTTGTTTTTAAAAACAGAACCCCCGTGCTATAAGATAATCTCATTTTCTTAACTTATGGACCCAATTGGAAGTCTTTGTAATACAGATCATTTGGCAGTGTAGTTGTAGCCTATACAAGAATTGGAATCTAAAGTCTGAAGTCGTAACTCCTTGCCAGTGACCCCGCAGAGAAGTTTTTAGTTGGCAGACAATGACTTTAGGTTGGTTTGGAAATCGTTTTATTTTGAAATTTAATCTTCACTTTAGATAAATACTTTTATTTATTTGGATTCATGAAAGGTTCAAGGTTTGTTTACTTTTTATTTCAAATTTTTTCATTGATTTATTGAGCTGCAATAGCTGAATGAAAAACGAAGATTTTTGATAGTTATCATCGTGGGCTTGGCCGCCATTTTGAATTTCGATTTTTTTTCTCCTGTACTCGGCAATTTAGAGGTTGTTCGTAATACGCGATTTGGCTTACGCGTAACACTGGTGAGGCCACCATAGAATGAACTTCCTTTTATAGGATGAACCATATTCATGTGGCAGTTACATCAAAATGCCTCGAAAATGTTGATATGAAAATTGCGTAATCAGAGAACGTATGTCTCGCTCATTATAAAAAGGCCGAGACAAACTTTCAATAATTGGATTGTAACATCGAGTTAAGTCTCTTTTGTTAAGTCACCAGGGGGTAAATAAAACAGACCTTGATACATTTATCGTTCGTTTCAACTTGACCATTCGTTTAAAACTCAGCGTCCCAAATATTTGGGGTAGGTAAAATATGTACAAAGAAATTCATACTTTTCCAACTTGGCAAATCTTTAAAAAGAAGCGAACATAAAATATATACCCTTTCCAAATACACCTCTTCGGTGGGAGCGTAGTCGTTCTAGTTCTAGCTAGTTTATATTGCATAAGACAGATAATGCCTAATCTCGCAAATTCTACGTAAAAATTACAAAAATGAAAAGGTTTAATAGCTAAGATAAAGATAAAAAATTAGAATAAATAGGTAGTTTATACAATTTTAAATTAGATTATTAGATTAAAATTCACAAAAATTTAGAAAGTTAAAAACGTACAGTAATAAAAAGTGTGTTAAAATAGTACACTAATAGGGGACCACAATTAGCAGGGTCACATGAGAAAGGTGTTTCAAAAGCTGAAGAGAGCACAAACTAGAATCGGGTGAAACAGGTCCAGCTGGTCGCTAGAGGATATGTAGCAAAAAAACCTGAGTATGACATAAAGTCAGTGGAAAAACGGCGCAGAAAGTGTACACTAGAATATTAAGCTATCGATAGAATTTTGAGTTCTTTTCAGTTTTCAAATTGCAGTTCTAATTGGATTTGTTCCATATTTTGATGGTAGATGGAAAGATGAGTTTGAATAGCATTTAATCCTGCCCAGAATGGGCTGTATTTCACATTTTACAACGCGTCTAGTGGGTGAATGCTGCTGTCAACGAATTTGTTTCCTGACAAAATATCAAATAACATTTTCAATTTCGATTTGGATCTCCTTGTTTCCAGTGTTTCGAGTTTAAGTGATTTCCTTAGATCGTTTGGGCTGACTTCTGAACTCCATTCCCTACAGATCCAGCGGATAGATTTTCTCTGAATCATTTCAATTTTCTGGGTAAGGGATTGGTTTTCAGTGGTCTTTTCAGTCTACTCTGACGTAATTGTAAAATTTATGTTACTTACTTTTGGTTACTTTTGGGAGTTTGACATAGTAATGTAATGTTGTTTGGGGAATTATGAAGTTCTCTGGAATTTCGATTGCATTTATTCAGGTTGATTTTTTATGACTTCTAATGGTACTTTTTCTAACGAGTTTGATTACTCTGTTCTCACACTTATGTCTTTTTTTTCGCGTCCTTTTCCGTGATTACTTTTATTTATATTTTTAAAGACAGGTAAGAAGGCATATTGATGTAACAGGTGTGGCTTTCAGCCTAGTCTGGAGATCCATACTCTCTATTCAAAATTACACCACATAAGCAAAAATCCCATCAGAAACTACTCATTGAGAGTATGGTATTTTTGACCCAGTTTGAATTTGTTTACATTTGCTTTGAATTTCGTGCCAAAAAAGCCGTTGATAAGGTTGGCCAATCAGGTTCACGCACTTCCAATCAAAACAATAATATCGTGTGATTTCAACAATTGTTTGACAGCTAATAGAATTCTGCGACCAGATTTGGCATCTACAAAAATACCCGGCTACTCTGTTATTTCTATATTTTTATTCGTTTTAACTAAATGCTATACTCTGAAATCACACGAACAGAGTAGACAGGTCTCCCAGCTACTTTCAGCCTTGCACTCCATCGTAGAGGCTAACCAATTTTAATGTCTTTTTTGACTAATGACCAAGTTAAAATTTTTTAATTTTTTTATGTTTGAGTATTAAAAAGGCATGCATTCAAATAATAAAGGTTTAAAATTTTTCTCTGGGCTAGTTAGTAAAATATCTCAAATAGGCTCTGTGAAGGAGTGCAAGGCTGAAAGCCACATGAATATGGTTCATCCTATAAAAGGAAGTTCATTCTATGGTGGCCTACCTGAAGTGGGGGTGGAACAAATTTTTGTTGATGTAGCTAGGGAGCCGTCACAACGTCAAATTGACGGAGGGGGTGGGGGGTTTTCAAAAGTTAGGTTTGACGTTATAAGAAATCAAAGGTATACTTTTTTGTGAAAATCGCAAATATTTGTAACCACCAACCACACTATACTTTATAAGCTTTCGAAAACATATTCGTGTTTGAAGTACATGAAGATTTGCTGCTCGCATAATAATCCCATTGGTTTGCGCTATGATATCATTACATCATATTTTCATTGTTTGCGCGATCGAGCGAACCACATCGCACAAGTGGGCAAAGAAGGTGGTACGCCTAAAGCACGGCACCGACCTAGCGCCAAGTGGAGCTTTTAATTTCTTTTTAAATAAAGGTCATTAGTTAAAAGAACACATACACGCACGGGTACAACCAAGTACAGACTTTGCGACGGAACGGGTAAACTTTGATGAAAAATGGCTACAACTTTTGGTATACATCAGTACATCGCTTGACGTTATCTGTGGGGGGTGGGGGGGTTCAGAGGATAACGTCAATTTGACGTTTTGCGTTGTCAAATGAATATGGACGGGTCCCCTAACTGCCAGGGGGAAAAAATTTACTTAACGTTTCTTCAAACTTTAAATTGGCAGATTGTGGAAAAAAAACCTACCATAACACCATCCCATACCTATCTCAGAGTCATCTATGACAGGCTCACAGCAAAGCCAACGAAGCTTGAAAGTGCAATAGAAATTATACCGTCTTGCTGCTTGCTCTGCTTGCTTGGTCAGCCGACCAGACTCCTTCGATTTTTTTCCAATCACTACTTCGTATACCATTTTGAAAATATATTATTGAATTACGTAATGTTTACGCCCTCATTGCTTTAATTCTTGATTTATTATTAATAAAATGTTAAGATTTTTGAAAAAGGTTGTTTTTACAAAGTTTTAGTTTTTGAAATAAATTTTTGAAAATTTTACGAGCAAAAGTACCTGAAAACATGGTAAAAAATAGTAAAAGTTTTTGGAGGCTAAACACGTTACCGCCCGTTAAGAAAATGCCGCCCAAAACGATAAATTCACCTTCGCGCTCGCTCAGCTGGAAAATCAAACGATCGACTTGAAGTCTCCCAAAAATCTGACAGGTGAAGACATCAACATTTTTGGTCATTTTTGAAGATTAAATTGTGACAGGCATTGGATCCTAGATGTTGACTTAACTTATCTATGATGGACGCTTTAGCAGTTGTCAGGCATCTCCACAGTCTTGCTGAAAAACCAGAAAACAGGTCAACCATTGTGAAGGTGAGATGTGTTTAGAGTGTTGTTTTTTTAGATTTCAGAAAATTTGCCTTTACTGCCACAATAATCAGTCAGGATTAACCGCCTAAATAGGAACAAATTTTTCGATTTCACAAATATTCCTATCTAGGATATAGGTACTTATCTAGGAATATTTTTTATTGAATATCATGCGCAAGGTCAGTTAGGAACATTTGGCGAGTTCCTGTACGCGACCGCGATCTAAAAAATCATAACAACACTCATTAAAAAATGACGTTCATGTCTTTTTGCACTTTTTTTAGCCTAGACGATGTAGCAAACATAGTAAATATAAGCACACTGTGCTTTTAAAATTGGCTGAAGTTTTTTTTTGCGTTGGAAAATTTTTTTCAAACTTTTAGAAATGATTGACCAAACTGTTACAATGAAAATTATCCAGCGCATTTTTTATCTTCTTATCTTCTTAATATTCAATGAAGCACTCAAAGTTTACTGAATTTAAGCACATAAGATATTCTTATAATTATTGATATTCACTAAAACACCGTTCGTTGTGCGCTGCGGTGGAGTGCATGACGTAACTCGCGCGGTAACTAACTCGCTTTTTGTTGGAAGATCATATTGGGCGTTTTGGCGTTACTACCCTCGAAGCTAGCGGGCGCCCCTGTCTTTCCGCAACTCTTTCCACCATTTTAGATGGCCATAACAATAGATCCAAAAGAGTGCCATAATCTTGGAAGATAATTTGTTTTGGTCTCCAGCTTTGGGAAGTAGCAATGTTTTTGGTTGTTTTTGATGGAAAATGGTAAGAAACTTAAGTTTACAAATGGCATTTAGTTTTTGCCGGCTTATAGAATGGCAGGATCCTGGATGGTTTCCCTAACTTAAGGTGCTTTTATCTTGCAAGAAAGCAAAAAAATGGAAAAAAAGAAAATACAAATACAAACAAAAAGAGAAATAAAACAATTAGATTAGATTTAGGCGTGGATGTCATAGTTCAATTTATTTTTCTAACTGACTTTTCAAAACATTTGAAAAATTAATTTTTTACTTCAAAAAATATTCTTTACTTTAAAAAAGCCCTACCGCTGCCGCGGCGCCTGATTTTGAGAAGAAGTCATTGCAGTGCAAATCTTTCGCAAATTTAAAAACGAACTTTCCCTTGAAAATAATTGACGTTTTTTGGTTTTTTGGGACCCTTGCGCTTTGGCATCACCTGTGCTAGCGACTCCAGAAGTCATGCAACTTTCGTTGACGTCGAACCAAATGTTTCATTTTTCCGTGAACTTTGAACCCTTGGAACTTTTTTCTATGTATGCTAAAGCGTTCCGGTTTTTACTAAATGAAAGCCCGTGATCTTAGCTTTCCAGCGGTATATAACACTGTGGACACGGGCTAAGATGGCAAATTCATGTGCGTTTGCGTAGGGTAAAATGGAGAAATGCGAAAATCGAATTTGGCAAAAAAATTTTGAAAAATTACCCTACAAGATTTGACTATATCTTTTTATTCCATGAAGAGATTACTTTCAAATAAAAAATGTACTAACAATGAATGGGTAAGCTTTCTAGAAATCCAAACATAAATTGTATAGCTTTTACCAAAAAATAGCACTTTAGGATCAGAAACAGTCAAAAACTAGCTTTTTCCAATTTTCTTCGAGTTACAGGAATTAATTCCTTGTTTGTTTTGATCTGAAATTTTCAGTAGGGGTGGCCAACATGGTTCCCTTGCTCATATCAGGGGGGCCCGAGACGGGTGTAAGAGAATTAAAGTTTCAAAGTAAAATCTTAATTATCACCCAAAAAAGTGCCTTTTTTTGTCCATATCTTTTAAATAGATTGTCCCAGCCTTATCCCTCTTTCAGTAAAGCTTCCTATACCTTTTTTCCTTCAGAAAAACCAAAAATATTGGCCTTAAATTGCTTGCTTTCAGTTCCTGTAGCCAGTAGTGTGACCCCCGTATTTCTATTTTGTGACCCCTTGTATTTCGCGCGAGTTTTTAATAGAGATGTCACATGACTCGAATCCCGCAGTCTTATTGGACTAGAGAAAGCGAAAGTGAAATCGCGCGATCTGATTGGATGAAAAAAGACCGCGGGAGCTGGAAAGGAATGGAATTCTCTAGAATTCTCATTCGAAATACAAGATGGCGGCGAGAAAAGCACATCTTTTGCTTTGGACGAAAGGTTGTAAATTCTGGTAGATTTTAAGGTTTTATCTTATCTCATCTCATTTACTTTAATTAGTAGAGGCTTCTTCAATGTTTGGGGATGGTAAGTCTGTAAAAGTTATTTGTTTTTCGGTGGAAAAAAGTGTTTAAAAAAGCATTTTTTGTGTTCAAGGTTTCTTTTTTCTTCGCAAATTTTTGTCTTCAATCTTTAATAGACGAACGAGTATTTGACTGATGGTTATGATTTTTTCACAGAACATAGTAAAACTATTCAGGGACTTAGACCTTTTTACCGAATTTCAAAAAATCTGTTAGTTCTGGAGATATATTGAAAAGTTTAGGCATGGGTAGTTCGCGTTCTTGTTTCGCGTTCCCAAACCAAACGCACGTGAATTGGTAAAATGCCGAACGTTTTGCAACATTTTGAAAATTGTTTGCCGACGGGAGAAAAAAAATTTGCAACTATCGAAGAACAAATGTGTCTGGAAACGGAGGAAAATGTATTTGGAGGCTGAAACTCTGTATGTTTATCAGAAAAAGGGTGAGGAATTCAAAAATCACAATCGCTAATTCTAGTTCTTTCATTTTCATGTAGTTTTTTTAACTTTTTTGCTTCTTTAGCATAGGAATGTCCCAAAAAAAAGTTTTTATTTCTGCCGAAATGGATTTTCTTTTCATTTGGGGTTTCTCCTTTCAGAAAAACTTATTCTTTACTCATAAGTTTATGCTCCTCCATTTCCAGAGGCCCCTTGAAAATGGGTCCTACCACCTTTTTTGACTCATTTCAACCTTTTCCAAGTTACTTTCTTCAAAAACAAAAATAAAACAATGCAATGTCTTCTTTTTTCAAAAAAAGATATATCTTTCGTTATTTTGATAAATGTACTAAATATTTTACAAATATTTTTATATAATAATATTTTAACACCATCAAAGAATTCTCCCTCCAAATTTGAGGTCTCTAGCTACACTAGAAAAAGAGATATGCAAAATTTAACTTAAGAAGCATACGACTGGAAAATTTCTTTTTTTCTTTTTGACACATTTTTCGAATTTTTCCAAGCTATTTTCCTAACCTTTTTTTTGATATTTTTAGTCAAATTTTTGACACTAAAATTTTAATATCTTTACAACCACTTATCCTCTGGAGGCCTATGACCCCTCATTTTCTTTCTTTTTCAAAGCTCTACAAGATAGGATAGATTTTGGAAAAAAAATTAAAACTTGAAAAATCTTCTGGAGTTGCTACCTGTGCGGCAAGTTACACACTCGTTATTTGTTATTCCCATCAGCATAGTTGCCAACCGTCCTGCATTGAGCAGGACAGTCCCGCATTGAGCAGGACAGTCCCACATTTAAGCTCTTTGTCCCGAGTACCGCACGGCATACCTTAGGTGTCCAGCATTTTTGTAGATCTCTTTGAAAAAATATAGAAATGCTACTAAAAATATGTTTCCACAAACACAAACTCACTTCCTCGTTTTTTGTCTTTGCTCTGTAATGTTCCGTCCAATTGCGTGCGTCCGTATTCAATACATCGGATGCGCGTTGGACAGAGATGTAATAGTACTACATGAACCATGTCCAGTGTACACCTAATATTTATTGAGACTAATGCACGTGATTCGCGGCTAAAGACAGTAATGCTCCACAACAGTGTTTTCTGGTTGAAAATGTTGCTTTATTTCTAATTTTGTATTGGTTTTAGCCATTCCTATGTCATTTCAGGCCCAAAAAATTTTTCTAGGAGGCTCCGCTCCGTAACACCCCCCTTGGGGGGGGCTTAGAGCACGTCCCAAACCCCAGCTCAATTTTTCACCCTCGCCCCGCTCGCTCGTTGTCTTACATTTTCATTCTCAGAAGTTGGCAACTATGCATCGGCGATAGGCGGTTAGGCAGCGGGTGTTCTCTAATTCTCCTATCGGCGCCTAGTCACTCAAAAAAGTTAAAAAGGGCGCTATCAGTGGAAGTTATCGTGACATGTTATGACAGAAAGTATGATTGATAAACTTGGTGGAGTTATCAAAACAAATTTGTTGTCAAAGAGATTTATTAACAGTAAGTGAAAATACAGGCCAGATATGACCAATCATCCCAAGTTAGAGCAGTTGACAGTATCACCCTTTCGATGACGTCATTTATGGCCCAAATGACGTCACAAAACATTAATTTGCACTATTTTTAGTTTTCAACCATTTAAAGTGGTAATTTTTCGTTGTTTGGGCTTACAAATCAGATCTTTTTACCCTCCCCACCATTCAAAGGGCTTATGATGCGTTCAGCTTATCTACTCCTCAGCGGGTGCGACGCCAGGTGACGGCTAGTTTTTCAACTATTGCTGAAAACGGCAATTTTTTCAGAGATAACATGCTGAATCAGCAGAAGAGTAAAAAAAGTAAATAAATGAAAATTGCCATATCATAGCTGCAGGGATCCACTCCTCCTAAAATTTCTAAAATTCCTAAAATAAGTCAAAACTCCCAAAATCCTCCTAAAATTCAACAAATTCTCCTAAATTCCTAAAATCTGAAAACTTTATCAAGCACGGTCAAAAGCAGCCAGCGATGTGTTCTGAGTGTATGTTTCAGCTAGAAATTTTGATCTGTTCTGATAAGATCTTTGAAAATTAATCAGCCAGAAATATTGATGTGTTCTGAAGAGACAGGGGTATAATCAATGTCATCTAATGTGTTCTTGTTGTCTAGGTAACCCTAGAAAGCTTCAGAACACATCATTTAAGGAGAAAGGGGTATCAAGAGAAAATTGATGTGATCTTGTTTCCTAGTAACCCTAGAAAGTTTCAGAACACATCTTTCGTGGAAAAACAAATCGCAACCTTAATTTTAAAAAGGCCTAAGTCCACTTACCCCTCAATTTTAAAAAGGCCTAAGTCCACTTACCCCTCAATTTTAAAAAGGCCTAAGTCCACTTACCCCTCAATTTTAAAGAGGCCTAAGTCCATTTTTATGAAAAATGAGTTTTTTGTACTTTCTGCATCTATGAGTCACTAGCTTTCTTTTGATGTGTATAATGTAAAGATTTTATGCTTAAAAGGCCTTAAAATTTCTCGATGAAGGTTAGATAAAAAGTGTGTTTAGTTTTAAAAAGGCCTAAGTCCATCCAGTGTTTATAGATCATGGGCCTAAGTCCATCGCAAAAGAAAACTTTAATTTTAAAAAGGCCTAAGTCCATTTAATAGGCCTAAGTCCATGTTTAATGGGCCTAAGTCCATACTCAAAGGGCCTAAGTCCATTCAAAGGATCTAGTCCACATTAAAAGGGCCTAAATGGATCAAAATAGTTTAGTATGACAGGTTTTCAGTTGTCAATGTTTTTTTGGTCAATTTCTATGGTATTGTATATTCTGAAGGTTTGTGTTTTTTTACGATCTATTCCATTATAAGCAATTTTGTTTGAAGCTTAGGAAAGCTTATAAAAGGTTTTGTTTGAAAGATTGAATGGGGTGACCGAAACTACCTTGAATTTCACCCAGGTGCTTTTGAGTAGATTCCTTTGCAAGGGTGGGGTGATCCTGTAAAAACCCAGGTGGGGGAGATTTTTGAAGATTCTCTATTGGGGTGGTCAGTGGGTTGCATAGTGTTGTTTACTCCCCCCTAAATTTTCCTGATGGGACTTCGGGTGTTTTAGCATTTAAGAATCTTCCATTATTTGCCGTGGGTATGCGGGCTGAACCAATCTCAGTCTCAAGGTCTGGCGTCCTTGCCCTGCATAACTTGCGGTTTCTTTGTTTCTGCTTCGCGTCGGGCCCAAATGACACTCTCGGGCTAATAATCAAACTGCGCGGGCAGAAAATAACAACAACAACCTCAAACTGAACGCTATTGTTATAGTATACTTTACTATATCATACTTGGTTGAAAAAAACAAGCTATTTTGTGTACAGGGCTGCAAATAAATATTTTTAGTCAATCCGACATCATGTGCGACAGCAATGAAATCCTGTCTGCCAAACTCAAAATCCTGTCGGTCATTCAGTGTATATTTTTTTCTAAAATTATACAGTCTTGAAAGTTACGTAGAAAGCAAGTAGGTAAAATAAAAGTGACCTTGGAACAATTCGTTACTGTAACAGAGAAATTGATTCGATAAAAGTGATCTTAGATCTTTTATCAACTCGCTTTCTTCGTAAATACCCTTGAAAGTTACGAAGATAGCGAGTCAGTAAAAAAGTGATCTTAGAAATATTCTTGAAAGTTACGAAGTAAGCGCGTTGATAAAAGTGATCTTAGCAACACTCTTGAAATTTACGAAGAAAGGGAGTTGATATAAGTGATCTTAGAAATATTGTCGATAAAAGTTAACTTTTGAAACACCCTTGAAAGTTACGAAAAAAGCGAGTTGATAAAAGTGATCTTAGGAACACTCCATTGAAAGTTATAAAGAAAGCGAGTCCATAAAAGTTAACTTTTGAAACACCCTTGAAAGTTACGAAGAAAGCGAGTTGATAAAAGTGATCTTAGGAACACTCCATTGAAAGTTATGAAGAAAGCGAGTTGATAAAAGTGATCTTAGGAACACTCCATTGAAAGTTATGAAGAAAGCGAGTTGATAAAAGTGATCTTAGGAACACTCCATTGAAAGTTATAAAGAAAGCGAGTCCATAAAAGTTAACTTTTGAAACACCCTTGAAAGTTACGAAGAAAGCGAGTTGATAAAAGTGATCTTAGGAACACTCCATTGAAAGTTATGAAGAAAGCGAGTCCATAAAAGTTAACTTTTGAAACACCCTTGAAAGTTACAAAGAAAGCGAGTTGATGAAAGTGATCTTAGAAACACTCTTGAAAGTTACTAAGAAAGTGAGTCGATAAAAGTTAACTTTGAAACACCCTTGAAAGTTATGAAGAAAGCGAGTTGATAAAAGTGATCTTAGGAACACTCAATTGAAAGTTATGAAGAAAGTGAGTCGATAAAAGTTAACTTTGAAACACCCTTGAAAGTTATGAAGAAAACGAATTGACAATAGTGATCTTACTTAGAAACAAAGAAAGTTACGATGAGCGCAAGTCGACAAAAATGATTTTAGAAACACCCTTGAAAGTTACGAAGAAAGCGAGTTCTTAGAAATATTCTTAAAAGTTACTAAGAAAGCAAGTCGATAAAAGTTAACTTTGAAACACCCTTGAAAGTTACGATGAGAGCAAGTCGACAAAAATGATTTTAGAAACACCCTTGAAAGTTACGAAGAAAGCGAGTTGACAATAGTGATCTTACTTAGAAACAAAGAAAGTTACGATGAGAGCAAGTCGACAAAAATGATTTTAGAAACACCCTTGAAAGTTACGAAGAAAGCGAGTTGATAAAAGTGATCTTAGAAACACTCTTGAAAGTTACTAAGAAAGTGAGTCAATAAAAGTTAAGCTTAGAAATATTCTTGAAAGTTACTAAGAAAGCAAGTCGATAAAAGTTAACTTTGAAACACCCTTGAAAGTTACGATGAGAGCAAGTCGACAAAAATGATTTTAGAAACACCCTTGAAAGTTACGAAGAAAGCGAGTTGATAAAAGTGATCTTAGAAACACTCTTGAAAGTTACGAAGAAGGCGAGTCGATAAAAGTTAACTTTGAAACACCCTTGAAAGTTACGAAGAAAGCGAGTTGATAAAAGTGATCTCAGAAACACTCTTGAAAGTTATTGAGAAAACCAGTCAATAAAAAAGTGATCTTAGAAACAACCGTTAATAAAATTACCAAGAACGCAGTCAATTAAATTAAACTTTAGAAACACTTTTGAGAGCTACAAAGGAAGCGAGTATTAAAAGAATAAGCTAAGTAAGAGATTTCATTCGGACATCATGACCGACACAAAAAATTTCCAGTCGGACATCGACTGACTGACTGACTGACTGACTGACTGACTGACTGACTGACTGACTGACTGACTGACTGACTGACTGACTGACTGACTGACTGACTGACTGACTGACTGACTGACTGACTGACTGACTGACTGACTGACTGTTGAGAACAAATTTTATCTAAATTCCGAAATTCTGATCAATTTTTAACTAAATTCTGCTTTTGCGAACAAAAAATGATCAATTTTGAGATAATTTATTAATTTTTCTAGGAAAAGTTTTTACCTTATTACACGAATATTACTAGTCATTTTATTAACACGAATTGAAAATTTTTGTGTTAATAAAAACCCCCTTAATTAAAACCAGGTGTGGTTTCCTTGAAAAAGCAAATAAAATTTGTGTTAATTGTTTGCGTGTTAATTTCAAGGCTGTTGAATACTTGTCTAGTAATATTCGTGTAAAAAGGTATTTCAGTTACATAAAGATTTCAAAGTTATCCTTAAAAATTACTGATAATGAATTTTCCTTAACTGCCTTACTTGAAAACTGTTTAAGATGTTTTTTTTTGACTTTAGCAAGTTTTTCTTCACTTTCACTTAAGTCTTAAGGCTGCTTAAGGCTTTGATACATTCTGTATTCTATGACCTCAAAGGAAAAGCTCACTTTTGTTGGAAAACAGAAATAAGTATAGCACTCAAATCTCTTGACCACATTCCGATTAAAATGTCTTTTTTTGAACTTCCTAACTGAATACATAACTTTGACCAAACATATCTAGTGTCCTACTGTAGTAAACTGTAATGGTACTACCTTAAGGGAAGAAATTCTCGCGAGAAGAAATTTTCGCGGAAGAAATTTTCGCGGAATTTAATTTCGCGAATTTGGGCGTGATTCGCGAAATTAAATTCCGCGAAGCACACCAAAATTGTTAAATCGCGAAATTAAATTCCGCGAAATACGATTTTTTTTCTTCTTCTTTTATTTTGTTGTTTTTGACCAGGTATTACCAAAAAAGATGGACACAATTGATTTTTAAGCATTATAACGTGTATTTTTTATGAAATATAAACAAATATAAACAACTCCGTTATGCTTAAAAGTTAATCTAAGTTGATAAATTCTTCTCAATCGCGAAATTAAATTCCGTGAAACTTTTAAAATCGGCTCATTCGCGAAATTAAATTCCGCAAAATTTGCCATCTTGAAACTCTGATTCGCGAAATTAAATTCCGCGAAAATTTCTTCTCGCGAAAATTTCTTCCCTTAAGGTATATGTACTTGATTGTTGTCCCAAACTGCAGAATATTACACAAATATTAAACAAACAATTTGAAGTTTAACCCTAACACCCCCTGTGTATAGTACACAGATACTAAGCAGAATGGAAAAATATTTCTTATGTATAATCTCACAACAAAAAAAGCTCCCTTTCAATCAAATAGCTAAAAAAAAGCCAGAACTGCAATAATCAAGCTTGAAGTATGAACGAAAAAAATAAATTGTGCAAAACGTTGATTTTAACCTAACTAGCAACAACAATCTTTTATATGTAACTTATCTTATAGGCTATATTACAAGACTCTTGGCATGCCTATTGTGATGATTAATGGTAAATGGGCTCATAACATTCTTTAAACTCTTTTGTGTTAAAATTTTGAATGACTTTTGAATTACATTTTATCGTTATTTCCTACAGTATTAAAAAAGGGAAGAAATTCATTATTTGTGGACTTAGGCCCTTTTATAAAACTTTCTTAGGACTTAGGCCCATTAATTTTCTGAAACAATTTAAGGATCTAGTCGTATTACTTTTATTATTTCCTACAGTAATTAAGGGCAGAAATGAAATTTGTGGACTTAGGCCCTTTAATAGAACTTTTGTTGGACTTAGGCCCAATTGTTTAAAACAAACTAGGGCCTAAGTCCAATTTTCAGAAAACTTTTTAAGTTTTAAAAAGGCCTAAGTCCAATACATCATTACTTTTGAGCCCCACTCAACATAAAAATGTCATATTGGACCAATGCAAGCTTAAAAAACTTTGTATTAGGCATAAAAACCAGAAAAACATTACATCAACAGTAGAAAATAGATATGTAGCAAGTTATAAGCAACAAAAGTTTTTTGGCTTTTTCTAAAAATGTGAAAAATGGACTTAGGCCTTTTTAAAACTCACCTCTTTTGGACTTAGGCCTTTTTAAAATTAAATGGCTTTGGACTTAGGCCTTTTTAAAATTAAATGGCTATGGACTTAGGCCTTTTTAAAATTAAGGTTGCGAAATATCTTACAAGTATATCTTACTAAAATGTTTTTCCTAGATTTTAGAACACATTGAACCATAAAAGTAGCCATAAGTTTAGGGAGACAAATAGTGCGATAAAGGTTTCCTAGAAATCAGAACACATCATTTGTAGAAGAAAATTGAAGGTAATATATTATGTGGTCTCCCTAGAATATAAGAACACATATTTTTTTTAAATCTCTCCGCCGGCTGCTTTTGCACGGCAGCTGATTATGCTTGTATACTTGTATTTTATCAGGCAAGAAACCAAGATTTTTTCCTCAGTTTAAGTCAAAATAAACTGGGAGCAAGCTACCTGACCTTGAAAAAACATGTTTAAAATATATTTTTGCACTAAAATATTTGAAACGAAAGCCTATGTTTATTGAAGGAGTTCAATGACAATGTTTGGTGGTTTGCGCCCTCATACATCTGTGAATTTTTTACTTGAGCATACGCTTTGTTATAACACAATGCCTTTCCCTGTCAATCTACTATTCTTTTGTTTCTTTTAAGCAAAAATGAAAAGAAATTATGAAGGCTGACAACTATTTTCTAACTGCATTAATTACAAAATGTTCTAAATAATCTACTTTAATCTTTTGCCATTCTGTTTCATCTGCTTTAAGAGCAGATGCACCTAAGAATCAGAAAAAGTGGGATCATGGGGGTCCTCAGTTCTCCTTGAAATTTTCACCAAAGGTAGGTATTCATGGGTGGACTTTACACAAAAAAATTCAGCGGCCTAGCTCAAGCGGTTCAAAAGTTATTGACATTTTTTTAAAAGTCTAAAATACAGACCGGTAATTTACAGACCAGATTTGAAACCCTTATAACTTGGTCAAAACTCATCCAATTGAGCTAAAATTTTGTGTGTGTACACATTTTGGCATTGTCTTTCAGTTTAAAAAAAAATTAAAAATTTTACTCACCACAGCGTCCGCCATTTTGAATTTAATTTTTTGACGGGACACCATACTGACAATCTTTCTCTGTCATTTTCCAAAAAAGGGGTCTTCAAAATTTCAAGTGTCATATATCAAAAGAAAGCTGAGAGGCTGTACTTTCAGGAAATGAAAACAGACCTATGGAGATATTTAACCAATTGAAGTAATTGTATGCCAAAAATAGCCTATATTTTGACCGAAAATAGCAAATTTTCCCTAGCAACGCATGTTTTGCACCTAGCAACAAGGGTGGAGAATGCAAAACAAGCCCATAAATACTTCCTGGTCATCAACTAGGCCAGTATGTATTATTCAAAGTCAGTATTCTTTCATTTAGCACTTTAAAAAACTGTTTTTAACCAAATTAAGGGAATTTTACCTAGCAACGTACATGTTTACCTTAGCAACATAGCTCGAAACTAATTGAAAATCTGATTTCTAAGATCAACTTGAATGACAATGCTGATTTTTGAATCTTGAAGGTGTATTTCAGATAAAAAGACAATGTTTTGAAAATATAAGCAGTTTCTCATGATCACCAGTTGATTTGTTCTTCCAATCCTGGTTAGATTGACACAAACTTGTGATCGACATTTTCATTCACTACTCGTTTCGTAGTGGTTTGATTCAAGATGTTGCCAGTGGGACAAGACAAGTTAAACTATCAACAAAGAAAACAGTTGCAATGCCAAACGTCATTAGAACTGTGCACAAGGCTGAGGTTATCAGGCTGTATGAAGGTACATGTGACAGTGAAGGATATGATAAAGAATCTGGCAGACCGTCGACAAGGACTCTATGGAACATTCTTCAAAGTTGTCCTGCCAGTCAGAGAAAAAGTTTAGCTGGTTTAGACAACGTGGCAGCTGAGGGATCGGATTCGTTTGACCTTATCATAACCGTAATACAGTTTTTGGTTTCTAAGTCTCCTGCTATCAAAGAGACTGTAGACAAAGTTATTGAAAAATTAACTGATGGAAGAAGATACTTGAAAGGGGAGTATAAAGCTAATTGTTCCAATGAAAATGGTTCTGAAGTTCCTGACCATTGTAGATATCATGCTCTTTCCGACCCCAAAGAACCACTATTCCAACAAAAGTGTAATCATGCCCACACGAGTTACTGCAATGATTGTGAAAATCTAAAAGAAGCTTTGAAGCAGGCACTTGCTGTCATTACACAGAATCAAGATCTCGCAACTAAAGAAAGAAAGGACTTCATTTACGATGTTGAACAAGCAATCAAAAACATAGAAATGTGGAAAGCGCATATCTTAACTGTTGTTCATCAAGAGGGTCAAAAGACTGACTTGCTCCAGGAGTTAGATAATCAAACAGCATTCATCATAATTGATTTCGCCATGAAATTCCTGTATCGGCGTTACCGAGAATCAATGGCAAAATGGTTTGGGAAAGCAGGAAATGGTATGCATGTGACTTGCTGCATCTTCAAAGGACCTGATGGAAATCTCATAAAGAGGACATACATCGTGTTTATTGGAAAGGCTGCACAAGACGTGGCTGCTGTAATGTCAATCTACGCTGCATGCCTTAAGCAGATTAAAAAGGATGCACCACACATCACCAAGCTAGTGGATAAATCAGACAACGCTGGCTGCTATCACACGGAAGTACTCTTCGCCTGGAAGTATCACTGGCCACCAAAAAATGTGGGAATGCAGTTCATTGAAACCATGTTTAATGAAAGACAGGCAGGAAAGGACCAGTGTGACCGTGATAGCGCTACAGCAAAGAGGCAGATGAATTATTACATAGAGCAAGGGAAAAACATCGAAACTGCTGATCAAATGAATGATGCATTGAGGACAGCAACAGCTTTATGTGGTTTCAATAGCAAGAAGAAATACGAAAATGAAAAGAACATCAAAGACGTCAGCAAAATCCACCATGTCAAATATGTTGTTGGTGGTGCTGATCGACAGCCCAAGTATCATGTTTGGCAGTACTACGGTATTGGAAAAGGAAGATTATTCAATGTTGGAAAGGAACCTCAGATCCTAAAGCACACAATCAAAGTACCGTTTGAAAGTAATCATCTATCTTGCGGAAAGGCATCCAAGACTTCAAAGAAGGAGATCATTTGTTGTTCAGAGCCCATGTGTGTCAAATCATTTTCATCAATGGACTTGATGCTGAAACACCTGAATTATGGCAAACATGAATACCAGTCAACAAAGGCATCTCAAATGGATAGGGTGAAAGATCAATGGGTGCAGCGATTCATGGATGGTGATTCTAAAACACTACCTGGTGGAAACCCAACCATGGCTATTCAAAACTTTCAGAGTGATCTACTTCCAATGGGATGGGCTATTCCTAAGCGCTCCTTTAGAAGGTGAGGATTTGTTTTTTTCATTGTTTAACAGTGTTTAAAGCTACTAGATTGATTAAAAGATACTATTTCAATTAAATAATGGTGTAATTTTATCATGCTCGCTATGTCATCTATTATCATTCCATTTATGAACAATAGTAACCAATAGCAATCACTTTCCATTTACAGGTTAACAAAGGAGCGAAAGGCTTTTTTGAACCAAATCTTTGACGAAGGTGAACGTAAGGGATCAAAAGCAACACCTGAAGCAACATTATCTTTGATGAAAACAAAGTTTGAAGGTACCAAAATAAATAACAAACAATCTGAATGACTTATGGAAAGTTTTTACCAAGCATTTCTTTGTAATATGTATTAAGTTTGAACGTTTTGCTAAAACCAAAATCACTTTTAGGATAGAAAACCTTTAATTCGTTATCTTTGATGTAGTTTTTAGCTAAACATCTTGCCAATTTGCTCATTTTTAGTGAAAGACTATCTTCCAGTTAGCACCATCAAATCATACTTTAGTAGACGAGCTAAGAAGATTCGGAGTGTTCAGCTCAAGCTGGGAGACACTCAAGATGATGAAGCAGATGACATTGTCTTTGAAGATGTTGACAATGACCAAGATGAAGAAATTGAAGATGATGATGATGACAATGATGACGAAAATGAAGATGGTGACAATGAAATCGAAAGAGAAAAGGCCAATTAACTGTTATTCAACACATGGTCAACAGCATTCCAAATCTTGAGATTGATGACTGGGTTGTAGTTGCATTCCCACGGGGTTGGTATCCTGGACAATTTGTGCGATATGATGATGAATTAAAGAAGGTATTTGTAAATTTCTTGGAAAGAACGTCATCAAATTCAAAAAACTTCATCTGGCCGGCATTGAATTCAAAGGAAGAGGATAAAAGTTGGGTGGATGAAGGTATAGAAGTTTTTCACAATTTTCTTACATAAAGTTTTAATAACCATGATGTCAATTTTGTTGTGTCCAGTAAATAAAATCAATTGCCATCAGACTATTAGGATTGAATGACAATGTGAGGTCCAGAGCATTTGCTTTTCTTTCCTTTTAGCTAATGTTATCTATCGTTTGTCTCCTCCTGTTTCGGCTGGTCGTGGAAAGCTATCATTTGAGGAACACGAAGATGCCAACAAGTCCTTCATTGAGTGGAGGCAATCACTTAAACATATGAAGGTATAAATATATGGAAAACATATTTCAAGCAATAATTATCGTTTCTTTGTGAAAATTTAAAACATAAATGGTATTTTATGATTGAAATTAATTCTATTTTTCAGATTGGAAGAACAAATCAACTGGTGATCATGAGAAACTGCTTATATTTTCAAAACATTGTCTTTTTATCTGAAATACACCTTCAAGATTAAAAAATCAGCATTGTCATTCAAGTTGATCTTAGAAATCAGATTTTCAATTAGTTTCGTGCTATGTTGCTAAGGTAAACATGTACGTTGCTAGGTAAAATTCCCTTAATTTGGTTAAAAACAGTTTTTTAAAGTGCTAAATGAAAGAATACTGACTTTGAATAATACATACTGGCCTAGTTGATGACCAGGAAGTATTTATGGGCTTGTTTTGCATTCTCCACATTTGTTGCTAGGTGCAAAACATGCGTTTGCTATTTTCGGTCAAAATATAGGCTATTTTTGGCATACAATTACTTCAACTGGCTAAATATCTCCATATGTCTGTTTTCATTTCCTGAAAGTACAGCCTCTCAGCTTTCTTTTGATATATGACACTTGAAATTTTGAAGACCCCTTTTTTGGAAAATGACAGAGAAAGATTGTCAGTATGGTGTCCCGTCAAAAAATTAAATTCAAAATGGCGGACACTGTGGTGAGTAAATTACCGGTCTGTATTTTAGACTTTTAGAAAAATGTCAATAACTTTTGAACCGCTTGAGCTAGGCCGCTGAAATTTTTTGTGTTAGGTCCACCCATGAATACCTACCTTTGGTGAAAATTTCAACTGCTCTTAATTTATTTTGCCCTTTTTTAGTAAACAGAATATAAAAGCAGTAAATGTGCCTGATTATTTATAGTACTGTAATAAGTTGATAGTATGCATTTCCATTAGTTTGTTTTTGAGGCTCAACTATTATGACTAGTTTTATTTTGTTTGTGTCTTGGGATGGCTTAATTGGCTTAGTATTCGTATTATTATTCGTCTCCAAGCCTGTTGTCTATTTTTTTATCTATTTAATTTTTGGAAGATCTCAAGATGAGTTTCTTGGTAACTACAATCAAGGACAAAATACTTGGCACAAAAGGGAAATTCACCGGGGTGTTTTGAAACCACAATCGATTTGTAAGTGCTCTAAAGTAGGTTCGAAGGGTAGAGTTTTAACTCTGAGTTTTAACGCTAGACTTAAGACTTAGGACCTTAGGATCTGAGGATCCAAAAGTTCAAAAATGGTCCAGTAGGGCTTGAAATATTGCCTAGAAACCAATAAATCCCTCCCAGATCGAAATAATCGATGAAATCAAGTTGAGGGCCTAAAATTGACATTCTCGCTCGAACTTCAATTTTCGAAAAATGGTAAATTAGCCAAAAGTGCAAATATATTATGGCACGGATTGTCTCAGAAACTGAAAAATGCCAAATTCTGCTCAGCGGGGGGTCTAATTTCAAGTTTCAAGCAATTTTTCGGGCTCAAAATCCCCCCTTCGTCAATTTTAGGGGCTAAAACTTGAAAAAAAGTCAAAATTTTCTGAAATTTTCACCTTTTTGACTTTTCGTAAATTGCACCTTTTCAAAAAGTTAAATATTTCACAAAAAATTGATTTTGACCTAATGAAAATGCCTCAAAATGGTTGGAAAAGGGTTATTTTTCACATTTAAGGGGTTTTTCTCCTAATTTTAGACCCCCCGCAGAGCAGAAATCGGCATTTTTAATTTTCAAAGACAATCAAGGACAAAATACTTGGCACAAAAGGGAAATTCACCGGGGTGTTTTGAAACCACAATCGATTTGTAAGTGCTCTAAAGTAGGTTCGAAGGGTAGAGTTTTAACTCTGAGTTTTAACGCTAGACTTAAGACTTAGGACCTTAGGATCTGAGGATCCAAAAGTTCAAAAATGGTCCAGTAGGGCTTGAAATATTGCCTAGAAACCAATAAATCCCTCCCAGATCGAAATAATCGATGAAATCAAGTTGAGGGCCTAAAATTGACATTCTCGCTCGAACTTCAATTTTCGAAAAATGGTAAATTAGCCAAAAGTGCAAATATATTATGGCACGGATTGTCTCAGAAACTGAAAAATGCCAAATTCTGCTCAGCGGGGGGTCTAATTTCAAGTTTCAAGCAATTTTCGGGCTCAAATCCCCCCTTCGTCAATTTTAGGGGCTAAAACTTGAAAAAAAGTCAAAATTTTCTGAAATTTTCACCTTTTTGACTTTTCGTAAATTGCACCTTTTCAAAAAGTTAAATATTTCACAAAAAATTGATTTTGACCTAATGAAAATGCCTCAAAATGGTTGGAAAAGGGTTATTTTTCACATTTAAGGGGTTTTCTCCTAATTTTAGACCCCCCGCAGAGCAGAAATCGGCATTTTTAATTTTCAAAGACAATCAAGGACAAAATACTTGGCACAAAAGGGAAATTCACCGGGGTGTTTTGAAACCACAATCGATTTGTAAGTGCTCTAAAGTAGGTTCGAAGGGTAGAGTTTTAACTCTGAGTTTTAACGCTAGACTTAAGACTTAGGACCTTAGGATCTGAGGATCCAAAAGTTCAAAAATGGTCCAGTAGGGCTTGAAATATTGCCTAGAAACCAATAAATCCCTCCCAGATCGAAATAATCGATGAAATCAAGTTGAGGGCCTAAAATTGACATTCTCGCTCGAACTTCAATTTTCGAAAAATGGTAAATTAGCCAAAAGTGCAAATATATTATGGCACGGATTGTCTCAGAAACTGAAAAATGCCAAATTCTGCTCAGCGGGGGGTCTAATTTCAAGTTTCAAGCAATTTTTCGGGCTCAAAATCCCCCCTTCGTCAATTTTAGGGGCTAAAACTTGAAAAAAAAAGTCAAAATTTTCTGAAATTTTCACCTTTTTGACTTTTCGTAAATTGCACCTTTTCAAAAAGTTAAATATTTCACAAAAAATTGATTTTGACCTAATGAAAATGCCTCAAAATGGTTGGAAAAGGGTTATTTTTCACATTTAAGGGGTTTTCTCCTAATTTTAGACCCCCCGCAGAGCAGAAATCGGCATTTTTAATTTTCAAAGACAATCAAGGACAAAATACTTGGCACAAAAGGGAAATTCACCGGGGTGTTTTGAAACCACAATCGATTTGTAAGTGCTCTAAAGTAGGTTCGAAGGGTAGAGTTTTAACTCTGAGTTTTAACGCTAGACTTAAGACTTAGGACCTTAGGATCTGAGGATCCAAAAGTTCAAAAATGGTCCAGTAGGGCTTGAAATATTGCCTAGAAACCAATAAATCCCTCCCAGATCGAATAATCGATGAAATCAAGTTGAGGGCCTAAAATTGACATTCTCGCTCGAACTTCAATTTTCGAAAAATGGTAAATTAGCCAAAAGTGCAAATATATTATGGCACGGATTGTCTCAGAAACTGAAAAATGCCAAATTCTGCTCAGCGGGGGGTCTAATTTCAAGTTTCAAGCAATTTTTCGGGCTCAAAATCCCCCCTTCGTCAATTTTAGGGGCTAAAACTTGAAAAAAAGTCAAAATTTTCTGAAATTTTCACCTTTTTGACTTTTCGTAAATTGCACCTTTTCAAAAAGTTAAATATTTCACAAAAAATTGATTTTGACCTAATGAAAATGCCTCAAAATGGTTGGAAAAGGGTTATTTTTCACATTTAAGGGGTTTTCTCCTAATTTTAGACCCCCCGCAGAGCAGAAATCGGCATTTTTAATTTTCAAAGACAATCAAGGACAAAATACTTGGCACAAAAGGGAAATTCACCGGGGTGTTTTGAAACCACAATCGATTTGTAAGTGCTCTAAAGTAGGTTCGAAGGGTAGAGTTTTAACTCTGAGTTTTAACGCTAGACTTAAGACTTAGGACCTTAGGATCTGAGGATCCAAAAGTTCAAAAATGGTCCAGTAGGGCTTGAAATATTGCCTAGAAACCAATAAATCCCTCCCAGATCGAAATAATCGATGAAATCAAGTTGAGGGCCTAAAATTGACATTCTCGCTCGAACTTCAATTTTCGAAAAATGGTAAATTAGCCAAAAGTGCAAATATATTATGGCACGGATTGTAGCCTTCTGTTGAAATATATTTTGTTACTTTAAATGAAATCAGTCTATATTGCTCATATTACATCACAAATTTGTCCCCAGTTTTTCTAATTCAAGATGCCTTTTGTTTGTTAATATTTTTGATCTTTTAAGTTAGCAGTAGGTATGACTGGTGATTTAGCCATAAATTTTTCTAAAATCCTCCTAAAATTCTCCTTAAATTTGGCCAAAATCCTCCTAAAATTTGTCCTAAATTAAGATATTTAGGTGTGGGATCCCTGTAGCTGTCAACTTCGCCTAGCACAAAAATGCAAGAGAGCTCCAAGCCGAAAAATTTTTTCCTGATAATCCAATTTTTCCAGATCAGGAATTAAATCAGGGAAATTTTACTGCAAATTCCTATTTTATCGGAAATTTTTATTATTGAAGATGTGGTATTCGACACCCTTGCAATTAGCAGTGTGGCTGGAATCCTACAGATCCTTGGTTAGAAAAAGCTATACCTGTTTACTTTTTTCTCGCCAGATTCAACAAGCCATCATCCAACAAAATGAACACTGACATCAAAAAATTCACACAACCTTTCCACAGTAGACACTTGTAAATTATCTGCCATTATGACGATGTTCTGAAATTAACCAATCGGGTTTGCAATCGGAATTCCTCTGGGAGTTAGCGAGTTGGGAAATGTAAAGTTAATTAAGTAATAGGAAAATACTTTTTCCTGGGGGTTGACTTATAAAAGAAAATTGAAATGGTTTGTTTTTTTCTTCATTATATATTTAAGTTTCCATTATTAAATGCTAATTTGTAGACCATATTAGAAAATTTTTACATATTTCGCAAAATAAACACTTACAAAAAGATTACTTACTATTTTTACCCCTGCTTTTTAAACAGCATCTTCTGTGGGCGTAATATCAGGCAGAGACAAAACGCCCTCACCGTAAGATTCTTGGGTCGTCTTATTGTTTGTTCCGTTTGTCAAGTCTGTTGGTCCTATTGTTTATGCTAAATCAGCAACTAGGAGGTTGGTCGACTAAATCAGCAACTAGGAGATTGGTCGAAACATGAGACTGTTGCATATCTGGTCTGTATTTTCAGTTACTGTAAAATCGAAAGATAAATCCTGTATTTTTTAATACGCTGTTCATTAACTCAAATCAAATGACTTTGGGGGTTTGGTGAAATGGTGGCCGAATTGCTGTCCCATGTTTTGTCAGATAGTCCCAAGTTAGAGCAGTTGGTGAATGACGTCAATGTTTGGCGGCATACCAGGAAAATAAAAACAAAAAGATTATTATTTTTGCATGAATTACGCTACCTTATATGTTATCATAAAATTATACAAAACGAAAGCAAGTCTAGGCCGCCTGCCGCCTAGAGAGCGCAAGCCCTAATATTTTTTCTCTTATGGCCATCAGGGGAAAACGAAAGTGATCGATATTCTTCAACAGAAGAACTTACCAAAAAAACACTAGACAAAAAGATGTCTTTCGAGGTGAGGAATGGATCCTGCGAAGATGAAAAAATTTTGACTAGGCGTTTTTCGAGGCAAAAATCAGCAAAAAGCTGGTGTTTTTGTAAATCTGAGAATCCTCTAAGATCCTCACTGGTTAGTAGGCCCACTTTGCCTAGTTTATTTTTGTTTTCAACTTGTTTCTGTCAGAATGCAGCAGACTAGCAAAATCAAGTCATATGTAAACAAATTACAACGGGGGTTCTGTTTTCTCCTTCTAGCTGTGTTTCAGCATTGATGCAAGATCTTTTTACATATCATTTCAAACTTTTGAGCAATGATAAATTGAAAAAATCACTTTTAAAGATCCGAAAACCTTTCCCTGAATATAATTTTACATTTTTCAAACAACTCTGACATCTTTGCCCTTATAGCAAATTTCTGCTGACTCGACATTTCATCATTAAAAAAATTGCTGTTTTCAGCAATAGTTGCCAAAAATAACAATAATTGCCGTTTTATCTTAAACACCCAACTGTCATGATGGGTCATTTCCAGAAAAGATCTTGTGCGTCCAAAGAAAGTATTCTACATTGTTTGTGGGTCCGAAAGAGATCTTGTTGGGTGGTCTTTTGTGGGTCAAGTAAAAATCCTGTTTGTGGTTTGTGGGCCTGCAAAAATCTTGTGCTTTTTTGTGGGAAAAGTGCTGAAAGAACTGAGTAGAAAATAGGTTACAAGCATCCCCTAATTTAGTCTTGTTGTTGGTCATAACAGTTTCTGAACAAAAGTTAAGATGCATGAACAGAATGACATAGTATATCATATTAATCACCTGCGAAAAAAGAGTGAGACAAGTTTTATGATGATAAAAAGGGCATAGAAATTGTCTATGCAGCAATTGACAGCTGCAGTTGAAAACTTACAAACAGTACAGAAATTGCAAGTTTTGAAAACAAGCGTTTTGTTTCACTGCTTTGAAACCTTTAATGCATGATATAAATAACACGAACCTGAATTATTTATGATTATTGAATGATGATGGACAGACCATAATTATGTACTCAAAAAAAACAAAAAAAACAATGTTATGGGCAAGCAACCCCCTTCAGCTAGAAAATGAAAACTTACTAATCTTCAACATGATTTTTCATTTCCACATGATAAGTTCAGCAAAAAAGGAAGTTAAAGTTGATAGATGACATAACAATATTATGTTTGTACGCTTTTTTTTCAATTAAGAAATTTCAGAGAAAGTTTGTCTTGTATGCACAAAGCTTACAACTAGCCAATAATGTGTAAGACCAAAAGAACAAACAAGTTTTGCTGCCAAACATTAACACATTAACACTAGGCCTAAAACAAGAATTTCTTTTTGGACACAGAGGTCCTTTAAATTAACTGATGTCTGTTCGTCCGTCCGTCCGTCTGCTACCAGCTTTTTCGGGGTTGGCTCATTAGTTTTTTCTGATTTTTTGTCAGTGATGCAAAATGGTGATTTCCAAAAGGTGACTGAGCGCGATATTCGAAAAGAAGAATTTTGGGGCAAAAAGTGCCCAAAAATGGGTTATTTTGGACTTTGTGAAATTGCTTCATTAGATTTTTTGCATAAAGATAGAGGGCAAGGTTCTCTAAAGAGTGGCTCAAGCAGTTTTTTCCGGAAAATTCCCTTTTGTCATTTTCAGGGAAAAATGAGCATTTCTCGCGATTGGCTTGGTATTCTTTCTGACTTTTTAGTCTGCATATTTTTACGATTGTTGCCATTTTTTTATTACATTAGCCTTCAGGTAGGTCCATTCAGCATGTAGCTTGTTATTATTATTTTTTTTTTTAAGAAGAAAATGTCACGGTGGAGGGCGATGGTTTGACTTTTCTAGAGACTTATTAATTAAGCTGTGCATTTTTCTGGTAGTGGATTATTTTTATAAAAGAAGTGTGTAAATAAAGAACTTTTCATTTCTTTTTCCAAAGTCTTTTACAATTAGTTTTGATTGTTTCTCCCTTTGTGCTTTCATTATAATTTCCAAATTATCAGAAATGTTTAATTTCATTATCAGGTAGGTCCATAAAAGTATAGCTTGTTGTTTGTTTTTTTAAAGTTTTCACTTTCAAGGGCATGGTCATAAAACTTAGGTCACAATGTGATTAAAACTTTTAGACAGGCTGGAAAACATCAAAAATGGTTTGATTTTGCTGAAATTTGGCACACTTGAATCTAGAATCCTCTATTTTTTGGACCTATAAACATGGAGGTATAAAGAAAAACAGGAGTTTAATTTGTCGGTAATTGGTCGCTAAAGTCTTTTGATTTCTTTTATAAAATGTATCAAAAAAATTCTAAGCTCGCCCGATGAAATAAGACTCTCTAGAACTCAAGTTTGCTCTGAACATTCTAACTATCAGTATTGAAGATATTCTTCTTGAAGATAGCCTTCTAATATACGAGAATTAAATAAAACTTAGCCCCACAAAACAAGTTTTATGTTCTATTTCGTTATCCGTTAAATTTTGTTTTGAAAATATATTTTCTTAAGAGCTAGAAAATGGAAAGTTATTTATAAGCACATGCGATTTCAGAATCAATTTTTAGACAAAAAGTCGCTGGAGAATTTTGGAGGAAAATATCAAGCAATTGATTCCACATTGAAGAAAACATTAATTGAAAAATCTTGTCGTTTGATGAAGGATTGCCAAGTTAACAGGCCTTTTTTTAGTCCTAATATTTTCTTACACCGATGTCAGAAACAATGGATCTCGTCTCATCTAATTTCGAAAACTGAAATAAGCCAATAAGATTTCACCAATTGACAAAAGAGCTTATTAAAAATGCACGATACATGAGATTACGAGCATGCAAACCTCGTAACTTTTTTAATCGTAGGGTGAGCTTGGTTATAATGACATACTTCTTCTGTTTCTTTATACCTCCATACTATAAATCAACCCTTGACCTTTCTTTTGTTCGTTTGTTCGTTCGTCTGTTACCAGCTTTTCTCAGGATTTGCTTCTTTTTTTTTTTTGAAATTTTGAACAAAGACAGAGGGTACTTTTTCCCGGAAAATTTGTTTTTGGGCTGTAAAAATCAGATTTTCTTATTTGGGTAAATTCCCTTAGTCATGTTTCATGCAATTGGCTCGGTTGGCTCTAATTTTTTGCACAATGATGTAAAATGGTGATGTTTTAAAAAAGATTGATGGAGCGTGATTTTCGAAAAAGTTGAATTCTTGGACTGTGTGTGAAACTGCTTAGTTATTTTTTCAGATTTTTTTGCATAAATACAAGATGAAAGGTTGTCTATAAAGTGGTTGAAACTGTTTTCCCGGAAAATATTTTTTGTTTTAAAATCAGATTTTTGTATCTGGGGAAATTCCCTTTTGTAATTTTTAGAGAAAATGAGCATTTCCCGCAACAGCTTGATATTTTTTCTGATTTTAAATTTGCATTTTCTTGTTGCCATTTTTTCTAAATTTTCATTGCATTAGCCTTCAGGTAGGTCCATTCAGCACGTAGCTTATTTTAATTAAACTTAGCCTATCAATTTTACAAATAGGCCTACGAATTATCAAAATAACACAGAAGTTTGAGCATGTTCGACAGTGATTCATTTGCGATGCGTTTAAGATTTGATCAGAGCATAATTTCTCGTAATTTATAGTAGTCAAATAGATGAATAAATTGATGTTTAAAGAGATCAATTGAAACTTGCGTTGAAAGAAAATACCCTACCATTTATGTGCAGCACCTCAAGTAAAAGTAGAAACAACGTTTTTGCAAATAATACTTCTCTCTTTCCATCCATTAGGATCAAGGATGTCTACCTGGTCTGGTTTTGTTTTTGGACAACAAAGAAAGCGATGTCGTTCTTCTTGTTTTGAAAGTGAGTCGGATAAAAATGTTTCCTTATGATTAAAATATCTCTCTCTGTCTCTCTTACGAGTATTACGTTATTTTCTTGAAGTACATAGTCACACCTTTTGGAGAATCAGGCCCATTGAATGCCTGGTTGAGTTCGATATTTCTAGAAAAGTTATTCTTATAAAAAGAGAAATATGGTTTATACTTAAGATTCAAAAGACTTGCTTTGACAAGGCTTGTTCCTTGGACACTATCTTTCTTCTCATTATTCTTATACATTTGAATGGACCTACTGTCTGGATGTTTTTATCACTAACTAAATATTAAAGTTACGTTCTTACATTTTTTACAGACGTTACAATTATTGGCAGAGCATGCACCGAACCGAAAGATCATGCAGAATGAAGTTGGAATGCTTGAATCACTAAAGAAAGTCAAAGAAGACGAAAGGTAACGAATATCTATCTTTCCTGATGGCGTTGACAAGTGATTTTTTAATCTTCTTAATGATTTTTAATGGTTTTATTCGTTTAAGCTGCATTCTTTTGAATATTTATCACCTGGCTTAAGATTTAAACGTAAATATCAAAACCAACTTCTCAAAATGATGTACTAGAGGAAAGTATTTTAGTTTTAATTTGAAAGAGTAGCGTGATGTGATCGTTTCTACTATTGGACAGCCAATTATGTGTGAAATTGTATGACTTAGTCAAATTTTTAAAGCGTTATGTCTTCGCTTGAACCCAGGTTTCAAGGAGTTCCAGACATCAAGACGAGAGCCAACCGACTGGTCAACCTTTTAACGAAATCAACTCGACAAACTGCTTCGTCAGCCCGCGTTCACACGGTGGCGCCCACATCTCAAAAGTTCTTCGTTGGAACACAAAACAAAAAAGCCAAATTGATTGTGCTTCAAATCACTGGCCTTGGAGACGAAGAGAGCAAAAGGGTTTGCGAAAAATGTCTTCTTTCCGTATGTATCTAATCATCTGTACTATTGTTTATGTTGTGCCGTCATAAATATTTTTTGAAGACAACATATTGTATTTTATTTTCTAACGTTATCTCATTTCACTGAAGATTGGTGCCTGTGCACCATGAAATTCTGAGTTTGAAACAAAGATATTGTCTCAACTCTTTATTATATGTTGTGACATAATCGTTACCTGTGTAGCTTGGTCATTTAAAGTCAGGTTAACGATATTTAAATCGAGGTCTGAATCGCTACTAAAAATATGAGCTTGCGAAAACATTGCAGTTGCTCAAACGAATCATCAAAACAAAATGTCGTTCGATTGTTTTACTTGAATGTCTTCTTTCTAAAACTACATAATTCAGACCATCAATTTAGAACGCCATGACGTTGATAATGTTGAATAAGTATTAAAACGAACGGTCTACTTTTTTGATGGTCCAAGTAAATGATTTGCATTATTTTTGTAAGATCAGTATTGACGTGCTTAAAATTATAGACATCTGACCTCAGTGAGTTAGTTGTAAATGTCTTTCATTTTCATTTTCAGGTGAAAGGAGTGGTCAGTTTTACATTCAACATGCCAAAGAAACGATGCATGGTTCGTGTGACCCAAGTTGTCAGTGCAGAAATGCTGTGTAATGCTGTCAACGAATCCAAAATATTGAACGCTGAACAAATCGCAAAAAATAAATCTGGCGAAGAGGTATGTAACAAAAGTGAATCTTTCTCAAGACTCAACGTTGATTATAAGCCATCATGAACCGCAATCATTGAATCACTCCAGGAATATAGACATCAGTTTCCCTTTAGCCTCCAACAAATGGTCTTTACCTTTAGTGAATAAAAGGGGTAGATTCTCTTAGCGTTGCTAAGAATCGACCTGACTTTATAGACTAGTTGGTACCATCTACATAAAAAAATGGACGAGTTTTTAGTCGGTTCTTCTTTCTTACAGGTTGTGATCTCGTTCGGAAAGAATCCAAGTGTTCCAAGTGAAGAGCGAGAAGAAGTCGACTTTCCTGACTATCTCCCTGAAGAAGACCCTGTGGAAACCTCCAAAACTGTAAGCACACTACCATTCATTCATTTCCCATGAAAAGGCCAAAAATAGTGAAAATTATTTAGAAGATCAGAACAATCGTTTATCAATAAAATTGTTGTCCACTTCATTTTTTACAAAAACAACATTAAAAGATCCTCAAATTGAAGCTCGATATTGGCCAAAACTGAAGAACAATGCTGTTTTGTCTCTGGCAAAAATTCATTAAAAAGTCTGTAAGTAAATTGAGGCGTCAAAATAGTTGCATAAAGGCAGTTCAAAATTTTCTTTCCGTTAGGCGTTCTTTAAGTTGAGTGACTTGTACCCACCCTACTGCATGTCTCTCTGTGTTTCAGGCGCTGGCGAAAACTGGTGACAAAGACAAGAATGGTTCAGGCTCTGGATGGCTAAGCGGAGTTTCTAGTTTTATTAGTAACAGTTTATATTGGTAGAGTGGGGCCACCACATCATTTCGTATTTGAATATAATTATTTTCAAAAAAGACAAGCACATCTTTAACGTTCTTCGAAAAAATGGTTATAAAACTGATACGCTATTCATCACGCCACAGCACAAAAGGATTTCGAAATGCTGTGGAAATTTAAAATGTGAAAATCGAAGTGACGTATTTATCACCAGGCTTATCTTTGAGAGTAGTATATTTAGTAAAAAAATTATTTTTATTTTTAAAAATAAGGAAGAGACAGTTACTTTAAAATATATTAGTTTTTTATTCTGATATTATCCGCGCTAGTTTTTATTTCCGTCGTGAAAAGAGGTGGCCTAAGAATGTTGAAACATTTCTTTCTGAATTCGTTTTCTTCTTTTGGGAGAGCTGTGAAAACCAATTTTATAGGTTTCTTTGACTTTATGATTATTCTCAAAATTTATTTTTGGATGTGTAATTTAGACTTTTGATCAAATTTTAGGTTGAGAGACTCCAACTGTATTGTACTGTATTCAGTTGGATAAAAGCGAAGCAAACAGGTTTTGTTTGAGACCAATTTTATTTTAATATTTTCAGTTATAATCATTGTAAGATATGAATGTATTATCGCGCATAATTCTAGTAGTTTTTAAAAGAAAACCAAAAAATTGATATTAATTTGTACCGAAAATTACTTCTTCATATAAGGCTTGAAGGGTTCTACAATAATTTTTTTTTGGACCTACCTCGGAGGTCCTATAAATTAACCCATGTCCGTTCGTTCGTTCGTCCGTCCGTCCGTCTGTTACCAGCTTTTCTCAGGATTGGCTCATTATTTTTTTCTGATTTTTGGCACAATGATGCAAAATGACAATACCTAAAATGTAGCGGATAGTAGGGGGAATTTTGTTCGATTTTTTGGAATCGCTCGACTGTTTTGTTAGAAGCACTTGTTATACATTTTTGGAAAGCTAAGGGGTAGGGGAATCGAAATTACTATGTTTCCAATTTTTTTCGGACACTTTGGTGTGATTTTCGGACAAATATGACGGTCTCAGGCAAAAATCATAGTGTTAAAAATTAATGAAAATTTTAGCTCGAGAAAACGGAGACCTGTTGTATATTTTTGGAAAGTTCTCAAAAAATTAAGATTAGAGATATATTGCAAGTATAGGTGATTTCTGTACCTACGCGAGATATTAACCCTGACACCGTGTTTTTCAGCCAGAAACAGCTATTTTGTCCAGTTTTTGCGCTTTTTGAAACTCAATATCTCGAGTTAGGTACTGAAATCACCTATACTTGCAATATATCTCTAATCCTAATTTTTTGAGAACTTTCAAAAATACACAACCCTATGATTTTTGCCTGAGACCGTCATATTTGTCCGAAAATCACACCAAAGTGTCCGAAAAAAAATTGGAAACATAGTAATTTCGATTCCCCTACCCCTTAGCTTTCCAAAAATGTATAACAAGTGCTTCTAACAAAACAGTCGAGCGAATTTACAAAATTCCCTCTACTAGGAGCCCGATTTTCGAAAAACATTTTTTTCCGGCCGAAAATGCCGGAAAAACTGGTTTTTGGCATTTTCTCGAGATTTTATCATTAGTTTTTTCTGATTTTTTGCTCAAAAATGCGTATTAACAATGCCCAAATAAACATGGCGGAGTCTGATTTTTGATAAAAAATCTTTTCCGGTTGAAAATATCATATATTTAAAATATTTCCGGAAATTGTCGTTGTTCTGGATTTTCATTTGACTCTTTCCCTATAGGCTGTTTTTTCATTCAAAAACATTATTAATAGCAATGCCCATCATCAATTTTCATTGTTTCAAGAAAACTATTTTTATAAAATTGGAACAATCTAGTTTTGCCGGAAAGACAGTATTTCTTGCATTTCTCGAGCTGTACTTTATTCGTTTATATTTTTTTTGAAATTTTGCACACTGATGCAAAATGACAAATACCTAAAATGACGGACGATTTCGAAAACATTTTTCCGCCGAAAATTGCCGAAAACCGTTTTTTGACATTTTCTCGAATTTTCATCCTTAGTTTTTTCTGATCTTTTTTGCAGAAAGATGCGTATTCGCAATGCTCAAAAGATGACCGAGTTCGATTTTTGAGAAGCCGGCCAACAATGCCGGAAATTTCCGTTTTTGCAGATTTTCATTGGATTTTTTCGTTTTTCTTTCTTAGTGAGGTTAAGTATACGGATAATCACGACGACGGACGAAATTTAGGCTGAAATACGAAATTGATTGGTTGAAACTCACTAGCCTGTTAAATTTTCGTTCGTCGTCGTGATTTTACCGATTTACTTAACCTCACTAATCTTTGTTTTTTTCAAACAAAAACATTATTTATAAGAATGTCCATGATTAAGCATGGTTCAATTTTCAATGAAATGAAGCTGATTTTGGTAAAGGAACTTTCTAAAAATCGCCAGCAGAGAATCGCCGGATTTCTTGAATTTCTCGAGTTTTTCTTGTATTCTGCATTTTCATACTATTGTTGTCATTTTTCAATTGTCTTATTACATCAATCTTCAGGTAGGTCCATTCCAGCATGTAGCTTGTTCTTTCTCTGATACCCGACGCCCAAAGAATAAGTTGTATTTCACTATATGTGGATTATTGTTTGATTCAACGAATATGTTTTCAATATTTCTGAAATTAGAAAGTCATATTATTTTAAGTTGTCAAGGTACTTTATTAGTTAACTCTCAGACCAATTAAATTTACGCGTGCGTACTGAGAATGACGTAGGAGAAAGAAAAAATTCGTTCTTGTGAAGTTCTTAACTTGTAACAAGAATTTCCAAATGCCGCCCTAAGAATATGAAGGGAATCGTGAATATTTGTTGCTTTTCTTTCCAGAACAAAGCATGATGAGAAATTTTTACTACATCACTCTAGGCAACCCAAAAAAGATCCTCTCAAGAAGAGCAAGCGAGGACAATGTTGACTGATAATGGCGGCTGCCACTCACCTGTTCTCTAAATCTCTAAGCCCAAGGATAATAAGCGTGCCATAATATATCGTTAGACTATGCTTTAGTCTAAGACAAATCACTATTTAATCTATGAAAAAAGCTCAAAGCCGAAGAAAATTCTCAAACGGGTTTTCTTTTTCTTTCTTTTTTTTTGCCGAAAAGGAGTTTACAGCCCGGTACTGGCCAGTCTTCCATTCCAGTTTCATCGAAACTCTCCCGCCGTTTTTTCCTGTATATATACGCCCATCATGGCTGTAAACATCGTCTAATACATAGCAAAGCACGTCGGAGCAAATTTAGAAAAATACTTTGTCTTTATCACAAAAACGTATACGTAGTAAAATCGAATATTTACATAGCTTACAGAAAAATATACAATAAATTAAAAAGCTAAGCAGGCCGCGCCTGTCCCGGGATTGATGATAAAACATTGTAAAAATGATAAAAAAAAAAAAAAAAATTAAATATTTGCAATTGTTTCACTGACAATGGGGTTACCCTTGTCTAGTGCAAATTTATCCGCATCGGGAATCAGAAGGAGCAAGGAAGTGTTCTTTTCCAGAAACCGAATAGAATTAAAATTAGAATATTAATTTCTCGACTCAAGACACGCTGAATTTCAATCACTACGATGAGTACAAAATCTTCCTTAAAATGCTGTGTTTTTGTTCGTAATGACCATCAATAGGGGTTTTACTAATTTCTCAGTTCTATTAAAGGAGGAGAAACCCTTAAAATACTTTCTTTAATAATAGTCTCTCTAGCTTGGAGATCCATGCTATTGTATTATTCATGCTGGTGACTTTTTATACGAAACGGCTAACCGGAAAAAAAAGGTGTATTTTGAAACTGTATTTCTTGCGATATTCATTTTTTTTTTGCCTGATGCGATGGCTTAAAGTAAGACATCTAGCCCTTCGGGTTCTTTCATAATGAGGAGGGGGCTTTTTGTTCGCATTCACTTTTTCTACAAACAAACTCTGTTTTCTACTTTTTCACCGCCCCACCGCCCACCGAACCCCGCCATATTGCGATCAAAATATCACTTGGTAGGACTGGGTCCTAGTTATTTTTTTACCATGGTAACAAGGAAGCCATTCTACTGTACATAAACAAAACATAATAAAAAGATAACAAAAATCAAAATAACGACTGACAAATCTGAAAACTGGGTGCATGTGTGATTTGAGTTGACTGCTCATATGGATTTTGGCAATATAAATGTTTTTGTAAGTATTGACGTTACGTTGGACTTGTCATTTGGTAGGAAATGAGCAAATGATTATGAGATTCTTTTTTGTCTTTCTTATCTAAGATTATCTGTAAAGTGAAAACAAATGCTGAAATGTAAAACAGTGCACAAGCAAAGCCATAGTATTTAAATTCATTTTAATACCATGACTGCTCCTAGGTCCAGGTGACTTTCAATAGTTTAGGAGAACGGTCTTTTGAATAAAACTATACTTCACCGCAGCATCAAGTAACCCTTCTGACGCACCGGACAGTCCAGTGTGTTTGTCCGGTGCCAAAAAGTATCCCTCAGCCACACCGGAAACCTTTTGTTCGGTGTAATTTTTCGAACTTCTGGGACACCGATCGGACAAAGTTTATTTAAAGATAATGCACACCGGACGCAAGTTCGGTGCGGTGTTGAGATTGTCTGGTGTTAAAAAGTATCCTCATCCAACCCAGTATGGATTTCGTGTAACTAACGCCGAAGTTCTTCGGCGTACAACTGAAACGTTTTTGGCGCATTGGCGTAAGGGTACTTACAAAGATTGTTTGATTTTCAGTTGGCGTATAGTAATAATTCCAGCTCGGCGTGAATGACTCCATAATCCATCGATTTTTAGCTTCCATTTGGCTAAATTTGCTTTCGCTCGCTTGCGCTCGTGTCAATTTATTAATTATGTTGGCGCATGCGCCTCTTTTCACATCTTGCACCCTTATTGAAAAATTGAATGTTGGTACAAAAGAAATTTTGCTTGGCGTGAGGCTTGCTGCACGGAAAAATATCTTCGGCGCGAGATTTCGTGGAATCCATACTGGCATCCAACACAGGACTTTGTGTGTCCAGTGTTCATAAGAGACAAGATAATTTAATATCACATTTTTACTGGCTGAGGGAAAGTAACGTATGTGGAGTAATTTTCTATTCAATACTCCGGTGCATAATTTGTGTATATAATTTTTTATTCAATACTGGCGTCTTTATGGCGCGCGAATAGCGCTATAAAATACTATCGCATCGGAGCCTCTAAATGGTCTAAAACACATCAAAATAGCTTAATACACGTCTTTTTTTTTTTAAGAAGCACACTTTTAAGAAACATGAGGCTCAGAATGCCTAAAAACTAAGAAACATCTAAGAAACATGCTGAGGCTGAGAATGAGAAAATAACATTTTTTAATTCGGTTTTTTATAAGAACCGTCCAATCAAGACTAATAAAAAGTTTAGAAACATGTAAGAAACATTTAAGGCTCAAAAGGCCGATTTCTTAAGAAACATTGAGGCTGCTTGGTGAAACTAGTTTCTTAAAAAAAAAAGACGTGTAGTTGTGATATAGGAAGAAAAAAATATTATTAATTTCTTTTTTTTGACAAGAAGGCAACCCTTAAAGGAACTCCATGGGAACATTTTTATAGCTTTGATACCCTTTGATTTGTGTGGTTGTGCTGCAACTTTAGGTCATTTTAATTGAAAATAAGTAAAAAAAGTTTTATAGTCCTTTGGGAGAACGCAATGGCCTATTGACTCAGTTTTGCATATTAAATTACTCCAGCCGGAAATCATCTGCTCCGTATTACTGTACAGAAATAAAGCCCTAATACTTTAATAGTATGTGGTGCAGCAGGTAAGTTTGCAGGGTTGTGGTGTGCTAATTTGGGAGAATGTGGGCAAGCCAATTTGAGCAAAACTTATTGAAAGGTAATAATGAAATGGTCTAATGTCGACATCCCTCATCTAATTCCGTCACCTTTTTTAAACCTAAGAATTTCTGATCGCTAATAAACAGACAGAGAGGAAAATATCTTTTTTTCAATCAGTGAATCCAGCCTTTCTTTTAAGGCCAGTCTCTACTTTCGTGTGAAATGAGCGAAAACTCTTTAATGTTTTTATAAGGTCACTGGTCGGTTGAAAAATGAAGCAATTCCATTGGTCAAAATTGATGTACAACAATTGAAAAAAGTTGAACTTACTACTTCAACTTTTTTTTGTTCGCATGAAACTATTTTATGACGTTATCTTTTTGTTCAAGCAGATAAAAACTGTCGCCCATTTAGTGGATACCTTTAATCCTATCTCTAAGAAGGGTGTCAAAATTACATGAGGGATGTCAACATTAGACGAACTTATGGTATCTAATTTCCCGCTGGTTTCACTTGCATCCATTGAAGTGTGGAGTAATTATATGCAACAGACCATTGTGTTTGCCTAAAAGGAGTATTTGTCTTTGGTTTAGTAGCTCTGTTTTTTTGAAAATAAGTGAAGTTCCGGCCTGGTTCCTCTATTTACAAATTACATCACTTTATTGATCTAGCATCAAAAATGTTTTGGAAATGGAGCTTTTAATTTTACTAATGGATAAAAGAACTGAAGAAAGTTCAATTTTTGGAACTAAAAAAAGTTACATTTTCCAACTTGGACAAGACTGTATAAAACTGTTATTATATTATAACCAATGATAATATTTTCTACTATTTAGAAACGACACAATTAAACAACTTTGAATAAAAAAGATTTGAAAAGAAACAATATAAACCAAAGTAAAAATGGGGTGTGGTTCAAGTAAATCAGCAGTGTCTGTTGTTGAAGATAGCAAAGTTCCAAAAACCAAAGAAGTTACTGAGGATACGCCAAAAGCACCAAAGAAAACCACCAGCTTAGAACATTTCCAAGTCAAAACATCAAAGACTTCATTAAAATCTGTAACAAAAACAAGTCGACCTCCATCAACAACTCCTAGTGTCTCATCAATTATAGAACTAAACAATAACAATAACAATATTTCAAATAAAGAATTACGGAAAAGTCAGAGATCTTTACAAGAACTTTCAAAAAAGCCATCAACTGCAAGTTCATCAAAGAGCGGAGATAGTGGAGTTTTTGATGAAAATGATAGGATATCCTCTGGAAAGAGTCGCAAGTCTTCCCTGAACTCAGGTATGGAAACAAACCAATTCTAAAAATACAACTGCCAACTGTTTAAACAAGAGACTTAAAATTAAAGTTTAAAGCTTTAGAAAAAGGCTTTTTGTAATATTTGAAAATGATCTTACAGTGATAAGGTACAAGTCTAAAAATAATTTTCCATTTCAACCTCTTAGTTCCTACAAAACCGCCCTCTGGAAAGAAAAGTTCTGCAAGACAAAGACTTCTTCGTATTGAAGACCAATCTCTAGAAAACCAAGAACAGTTAGAACATATTAAAAATCAACAGAACATTTCAAATGGTGATATCAGTATGGTATCGAGACCAAAATCAAGGTTTGGGAATGTGGCTTTTGATTTGCTGCTTGATGCACCCGAAACTGGAAACATGAAGAAAAGACCTGATCTCTTACCAGCACTTGAACAGCACAAGAAGAAGAAATCAAAGAAAGTAAAAACAAAAGAAGAGATTGAGAAAAAAATGCAGCAAGTTGAAGAAAGAAGGAAGGTTCGTAAACACCATTTCATCATTTCCCTTTGTTTTTCATCAAGTTGTCTTGGAAAAGTCTTGCTTCATGTTTCCCTATGCTTAGTTCTTCTTTTAGCACTTTCAGGTTAACTCTTTTTTTAAGAGAAAAATATTAGAAGAGCAACTAAAAATGCTGAAAAAAAGAATACTGCTGACCCTAATGACTGAATTTTAGGCAAATTGATGATGATTAAAGTAGTGAAAGTAGGATACAATGCCTGTGATGTCTCAATATTGCACTAAAATAAGAACACAGAACATGATTTGAGTTTCATCAAGGTGCCAAAAAAGAAGAACTGTCGGACCTCAACAAATATACTTATCTTTTTGCACACTTATTTTCTTCAGGTCCAAGAAATGGAGAAAACAAATGAAAGCTAAGCAGTTCCAACATCTTGCAGTTCACACAACTGTGGAACCATTTTCACCCGAAAATGAAGATGAAGAAGACCAACAACGAGAAGTCAAAGAAATGAATTCATCGGAGACATAATGTCTTCATCTTTCCAAATATGTTACTGTTTGTTGGAAACAATGAATTGAATTTAGTAACTTGAAACGGAGTTTGTTTCGCGTTGGATGTACCATTTGTGAGATATTGGATGAATAAAATAGGTGTGAGTCAATGGGAAACCACCATGAATTTCTTTAAAATAATGGAATTTTCTATTGACATGGTAAGGTGATTACTTAACAAAAGTTTTCATAGGTGTAGACAAATTCAACATCTTAGTCTTATTGGGGAATACTCGGATTGGATGGAGGTTGATCTAATCATGATTATAAACTTTCCCAAATCTGAATGAGGAAAATTCTCAGCAGCTTTTAGTTTAAGTCGTCTTTTTACAATTGGTCTGTATGAATTATTTTAAAAACTGTTGCTAAAAAGTGTTTTGGACGGGCAATGTTTTATCGTTGAATAGTATTTATTTAACGGAGATGTAAATATGTAATGTTTTTATTACCTTAATATAATGTTTGCTACTAGAATGTTTTTATATACATACTTTTCAGAAGGTTGATAAAGTTACATTATGCCTTACCCAAAGAGCCTGTTGGCCATCTATGACATTTTTAATATATAACATTAGTCCAGGTGGGATTTAATTTTGTGTGTAGAAAAGGAGTATCGTTAATTTCACAATTCTGGATTGATACTTTTCAATTTATGTATATAAATAAAAATCTTGATTAAAGAAGGAAACTGCGATGCTATTTTCCTGGCATCTTGGGGATCATTTACCCCTTGTCTGTACATGAACATAAAAATTGAAACAGCCTCAACAATACAGGAGTCCTCATTTTACATAAAGAGTGTTTAGTGTGTTTTATTTTAATATTGAAATTACAAATACATATATTATCTATTTTTTGTAAATAAATAATTGATTTTTAGGGAATATTAATTTTTAAAGACTTATTTTTTTAGAAACAAAAATGATCAAATATTATGTAAAATTTTTTTTCAAAAACTTATTACCTCGATTCTTTAAAATTTGATAAATTATTACAGAATCAAAATTATTTGATCGCGGAAATGTTTGATTGGCCAAGATCAGGTTTGTAATGAACTTAGCTGTATAAACCTAGACTTTCAAATAATATATAGGTGAAACGTATCAATCATCTACACATCAGTGGTAAGCTGTTGTCTTTGAGGTTCACAAGATGTAGAAGGAACAGTGTTTTGTTGTGAACGCGAAGAAGGTTGAACCATACTGTAAATCTCATCATCACAAAAACTCGATTCTGATGCATAACCATAATTTCCACTGTGTCCTGATGCTGAACTGTTCTTAGAGACACTCCTTTGCACTGCTTTTCGTGATTGGTGCGCCATGTAACCACTGTGGCGTTGTGAGGGTGCAACGAGTGGGCGTTGAATGAAATGGGGCGACATCTGAATATATCCATAATCACTTTCGGAGGTATATCCATTGGGTGTCTCGTAGCCTGATCGAGGGTACATGGCGCCTGGAGTGGCGTATCCTGGCGTGTAGTATCCAGGTAGAGGAGGGGCATGATGTGTTGGCATGAAGTAAGGTGACATTTGGGCTGGAGCGTGGTTCATGTATGGTTGAGGGGTAGCATAGAAGTTTCCAGCTGCATACCGTGGGTGGGGTGCTGGATAGTAGCCTCCAGGTATAGCTGAGTGAGGTCGGTCTTGGTCAGTAAAGGAAGGGTGAGGGTGTGGTGGTACATGATCGAAAGTGAATCGTGGGGCAGCATATTGACGCATATGAATAGCAGGTGTGACGTCACTTTGATAACCACGATACACGTCATCTTCATACGCTGAACTATAACCCTCACTTGAGAACTGTCGATGTGAATGTCCTGTATTACGTTGGTTGGCTTTCTGTGGTTGTATGAAACGTGTTTGTGCATAAACCATTGGGTCTTCGTAACATAATTCCTTAGCCGTGTATTGCACAGGTTCAAATGCGTGGTCCAATGATTTGTGGCTAACTGATCTTTTGATCTGGTCAATCTTTTCCATGGATGCAGCACGACTGTTCAATTTAGACATGCTTGGTGTTCGTTGAAACACTTGTTTTGGGGTTAGCGTAATATTCAAAAGCCCCGTTCAAGTTATCTACGGACTTTGCTCTTGAAGATGAGAAGAGATTCTTGAACGATCCTGACTTTCCTTTGGATAAATTACTCTTGTTTTCTTGGTTTGTTGGCTTGGTTTCTTTCACCCCTTTCTCTTCTTCGGGTGGAATGTAAACGCCCACTGATCGGGCGTAATCGTTCGAAGAATGGGCTCGACAACGACCACCGCTCTCTTTCTTTTTGCCACTTGCAGTAAATTTACTGAATATGCCTTTTTTCTTTTGACTTGGTGACGGCATGTAATGAGCTAATTGTCTATCCAGTAAAGCTTCTTCGTGTCTCTGTTTCACGCTTTCTTTTAATTTACGAAATAGTCCCATTTTGTTGTTATGTTTTTTGACATTACGTTCACTGTCACTGTAATATTGATTGAGAGGATATTTGTCGCGTCCTGTAGAGTCCGTGCAGTGCTCCTCTTCTGTATCTTCCACTATCTTTCCAATGTTTTTCTCCTTATTGTTGTTGTTCTGTTTTGTCGATCGTTGCCGTTTGAACATCCCCATGAAGGATTTCTTTGGATCACTCTTTACATCCATGTTATTCAAGACTTGGTCCAACACAGCACGTTCTTTAGGATTCCACGTGCCAGAGTAAATATCCTTCCGGTTCATTTGAAGGGTGGTTGGTTGGAAATCACTAAGTGCGCTCTCCTCACTGTCTTCTGGTGGTGGAACAGTGATACTCAACCGATTTACGTTCTTACTTCCGGCCCTTTTCCGCCGGCTGTCTTGACTTTCCTTTACTTCACTTCCGGCCTCGATTCGTTTGCTTCCGGCACGCTTTCGATAGCGAAGTTGTTTTTCTTCTGTAGCGCTTTCAGATGAATTTTCGCTTCCCGAATCATTTTTGGAGTCGAGTAAAGAAACGCGACTTGAGCGACGCTTATCTCTTTCAGATTTCGTTTTGCGACTTTTGTTGATGGGAGTTTGATCAAGTGGCAGTGCTTCGATTTTCACTTCCCCTCCTAAAAGGTAAAAAAAAGGTACAAGCTTATAGGAATTGAAGTGAATACTATTTTTCATGCTTTTTGATGACGCAACAAACAGTATAAGTCATCTCAAAGGTCAATCGAATCGAAATGTAATAGATGACGTATAAAAACAGTTAGAGAAAATGTTTGCAAATCTCGAAAAACGCTTCAAGATTGTTGACAGTGAGATGGAGACGAAAACCTGAATAAGGAAACGAAAAATCATCACCTTAGATGATTCATCATTTATTATTCAATTTTCCTTGTAAACAAAAATAAGAATTTTTTTCCAGGAAAAGGAAGTCAAAACAAATTTTAGATCCCCTGGACGGCTTTTTGTAAAGAAGGAGACAACCTCTTCCGGACTATGTCTACGCTTTCTTATAGGGGGGGGGGGGAAGATGATGCACACCCTCGTCGCTTCGTCTTCTTGGCCACAATCGTTAACTATGTTTCCCCGGACAGAAAACACGGCGGAGGTGTAACAAAACTTTTGCCAAAGTTTTAAACTAAATTCTCCTAGTAGATAATTTACACCCCTGTCTCTGTAATCTTAGTCCTAAGTATCATTTGAAGGTAAATTTCGGGCGCTATAATGTCTCTACTCTGAACAAAGTCAATTATTTCAAATACCCTGAGTATGCAGTAAGCTCGTATCCTAACTTTTACCAGACTATTACTAGAGAGCAAGAATAATATAACATACCCTTCCGTGAATTGATGGACGAGTCAGTGACATACCCTGTCTCCATGCCAAGATCATCTTCCAAAGAAAGTTCTTTCAGACGTTGTTCATGAAGTTGAGACAAGCGTTTCTGTAAATGTGCTTTGTCCAATTCGTTCATCCTGAATGTTGACTATTTTATCTTTTAAGATCGATGACTGTTAGAGATTCTTCAGATGTTCACCTCTCTAATGTTACAAATTGGAAAAAGAGCGCGTGACAATGTTCGGTGGTGAGCGTTTGAACAGTAATGAGAAGATTTCTGTTGAAAAGACAGAAGAGAAGGGTTTAGTCATCTTCTTATGCTTTTACTCAGACTTATTGTTTCATTTCATTATTTATGTTCCGAGGAAGCTAAATCGAATCAAGCAAAAACAAAGGGCTTCACTGTTTTGACGTCATAAACATTAAAACATAACATGAATTTTTCATCCCTTTCCCATACAAGTCATTGGGCTGAAAAAAAAAAACCAAAAAGATAAAACACCTCTTCAATTATTCATATCTTCTCTTCCAATTTCAAAAATTCCGATACAACTTCTCGGCCAGTTTTCTACTTTTTGAAAAATACTTCTTCTTTTCAATAGGCCCTGCAATATTGAATAGTTTTCAGGCATTTTTTGTAGTGGGCCAAACAAAATTCCGCAAAGTACACAGTAGGGAAAGCATTATACTTTCTTGTTGGTCTTTCATGAGATATTCTGTTTGATTCAATCATCGCATTTTTACCGATGTCACAGACCAAACCGAATGCACTATTTTTCACAAGAACCAGCAAATATTGATGAAAATTAATTAAAATTTGGGAAAAGTCGCTCGGTCTTAAAAATATCAACGAATTTCTCTCAAATAAGGGTTGATTTTCAACTTTAAGCTCGGACATACCCTTCATCATTTCTTATCATGTTCTTATTCTCAGAGCAAGATCGAGGAAGTTTAAGCTTTATACCCGAATTAAATATTTCACCATTTCAGGATTAGTATTTTTCTAAAATTGCTCTTATTTTCGACGATTTTGAGCCTCATTCTTATAATTGAGAAGTTATGTATGTAGTTATTTACTATGTTATTATCCAACCAGTTAAATATGACCAAATGCACCCATATTCATATCTTGACAAGGGATTTGGAAAATGTTTTGTATTAGTCATCAGCATACATCCCTGCCTCATAACTAGCCTGTTGGAAATTCAAAATTCAATTCGTTACAGAAAAGAAAAATCAGGGCTTCGAAATTACCACCGCGTCTGCCAGGGGAAGAAGTTTTTATTACCGAACTGGTTATTCTTACTTTGCACACCTTGTTAGTTCTTGCTGTTTCGGCGGAAACCTAAATTGAAAGATGAGAAAGGAATACTGAATAATTGATTAGAGTAAATGGAAAGTTGCGGTTTCTTGAAGGACACTGACTCAATTTATTTGTCAGTCCTCACAGTTCGAATGAAATGCTCTTTTTCTATATTGAGGGCAGAAATGTGAAATTATTATGAAATGTGTTTAGAAACGTAACAATGCTGAATGCGTGGTCACGAAAGGATGATACGCGACATGGGTTTTGAATTTTACCTCATCTTTCGACTTTCACTTTTCCGAACGGTTACAGGATATTGTAAAGGAATCTGAAATTACTTTCTTCCTAAAAAAATAAGATTCAAGGACTTGATCATATCTTTTAAAAATATAATCAAAATTAAATTTCAAATTCAAGAACGGCAATTAATTTTCAGGGAATCAGTTTCAAATCTACCATAGCTATCAATAAGGTCTATAAAAATTAAAAGCCTTCAACAAAATTATTTTCGTTACCATAAAATTTATTTCCAATACTTCCCACAAAATTAGGAAGTTAATACTATTTCAAGTTTTCGGGAGCGATATCTAAAAAATGCATGATAAGACCAATGTCTCAGTGCTTTGGTGCAATTGAAAAGTTCACCAGAAGATTAAATCAAAGGTTTTGTAGTTCTGATACTGGGGTCTTCCAAGATTTAAGAGGGGAATTCAATGGAGAACGTAAAAAAGTCCAGTAAAACCATACCTTCATCGCCGATGTTTGAAATAAAATCTGATCTATATCTATATCTACAATCTTTTATCTATAATCTAAAAAAATCTATCGATAAAATCTCAGCTCAGTAATTTACAAAAAACGAAAAATAAAACAAAATTGGGAAAGCGAATGGATAAAAGAGATTCGTGAAGAATTGCCTTGGGTCTGCATTTCCAAAAGTTTGCTTGGTTAAAAAAAAATTGAGGGTTGAAGTTTAACGCAGACCATCTTTCCGTCCAAATCTCTATGTAGTAATGAAAGGGAGCTTTTTATTGAACGATCAAAGGGTCTTATAAAATTAGTTTCTGTGCTTTCTGATAATAAATAAAATTGTGCTTATTAAAAAATTCAAAAAATGAATTTCGAAGTGTTAAAAATATCATTCAGTGTTAATAAGTGTCAAATTGTAGTTCGCAATGGTTCTAAAAGAAATGTTACTTCAAGCCAGATGATACACGACTATATGGTGACGAAAAAAAGTTCGATACAAAAAAGTTGTTTCCGCTGTTATTTGCCATATTGCTACTATTTGTGCGGGTGTGGCTCTTGTTAGGTGTAAAGTCTGAGCTTTGTATGAGGAGAGCAGATTCGACAGTTTTGTCTTGCATGTGCTCCGGTAAACGCTCGTTACGTTTCAGTGCTAGCTGCGAAAATTCGTCGTCTAAATCGAAGTTGGAAGAAGGAGAGAAAACGTCCTTGGTTGTGTTTTGGTTTTCAAATCTGTCTTCTTTAATGTTCAACTTTCCTGGTCGTGAATTCTCCGCATTGTATATAAAACGTAGCGAATCTGGGTCACCCTGCCGTTTGATATCGAGAACAGTTTCACCTTTCGAAATACGTTTCGCACACAGATCCAGTATTTTGCGAGGGTCTTTTTCATTTTGACATACGAAAACATACAAAGTAGCATTTGTCTGTTCGTTACATTTACGACAAATCAATGTTAAAACTTTCTTGTATTGAGTGCTGGATGAAATAAAAACGAGTTCAGGAGTTTCGAAAGTTTCATTCAAAGAATCGTTGGTCGGTTTCCCTGAATTGGGTGTGACGGTCAGTCCGATCTCATTAATTGAAAGACACAGACGTTTGGATTGGCTCAACGCGTTCATGGTTAAGAAACGTTGTTTAGTAACATCTTTGACAATGTCTTGGTAATCCTTTCCTTCTACAGCACTTAATGTTTCTTCACTGAGGAAGGTGACTTGGAAAGCATCGTTTTCTTGCGGTATTCGGAAAGTGGAAAGATCATCATCGTCATCGCTACCACAATGTTCGTCTTCTGAAAAATCTTCCTTATCTGGTTGTGTGTTCAATTTTTTATGTTGAGAGTAACGTCCTAAACCAAGCATCTCGTCTAAACTAAACTCAATCTATCACAACAAAATCTTCATCATATTTTTAATATCAATTGGTCTTTTTTGTCTCTAAAAGCAATGAAATAAAATGTGTCAATGTTGATCGTTTAATCAGGAGAGCTGTTTTATTTCACCAAATCATCTGGAATCCTAATTAACGAAATAAGATAGTTTAATCAATTCTCCAATTGAAAATTGAATTCAACAGTTTTATCGTATCGCACAAGAAGTTACTCTGTATTGAAATCAGACGCACACATCCCTTATAGAATCGAATCTTCTATTTTTATGTTGGCTTTTCAACAGAATTCCTTCTTGAAAAACAAATCTACAAGTTGACATTTGAGACTTTTGAACAGATTAATCGAGGAAAATCTGTCAGTTAAAATATCAATAATGTTTATTCAATCTCAACAAACTCAACGTTAGTCAAATCAATATGAAGGCCAAGTAGAATGGGAAACTATAACTCTTTAAAAGTTTGTAACCCGAGCTTGAAGATTGAATTTTGTCTGAAAATCTTTTTCCACCTCTTTCCTTTTTCAAGTTTATATTTTTCTTGTATAAAGAATTTCCATTCCTTAAAAAATCCTTGAAAGAAGAACAGTAGGACACATAAATAATTAAAAATGCTGATCAACTCAAAATAAAAAACTGCTTCAATTTCAAACCTTATAAAAATCACAATCTCTCTCTCTCTCTCTCTTACTTCACAACGAAATCCAAAAAAAAACAAAAACCGAAGAGTAAAGTCGACGCATAAGAGACTCAAAAATATTATCACTATCAGGTACCCATCGTTTAGTTTTCTGAAGAAAAAAAAAACGGATAAAAACACCCACATATAAAAAAGAGCAAAAAAGTAGATAAAGAAAGAACGAAAGGAGAAACAAGTTTTGAAAGAAAAATTTGAAACTGCTCGATAATATATCATCAATATATGGAAATAATAAATCGATCAAACACAGATATAAAATGATAAGTTTCGTAAATTACAAATGTGTTGCTTGGTAACAGCTATTCATATTTTCCACATGTTAAGTAAAAATGTTTTTGAAAAGAAGACATAAATATCAAAAGTATTCGATTCACTTCAAAATCACTGTCGCTGTCAAAGGTCAAATTATATTTAGAAGATCCGTCGTTTTTTTATAAACTGATACAACACGACGATTTCGGGTTGAGAGTTCCGTCGTTTGGGTATGATCCAACTTTACGGACGAAGATTTCACTGCCACTCTTAACTTTAAAAAGATCAGAGCTCCATGCTAGTAAAAAATGAACTTCAGAAAGTTAGCGTCTTAGTCTCTTAGTTCGACACAAGCTATATAATCCTTTCATGCGAAAACAATCAAAACTATCAAAACTGGTCATGGCCAAAAAGAAAAAGAAAAAGCATATCCCGATAAAGCCAAAGGAAGCCTACCCAAACAACGGTACAATTTTGAAAATATTGTTAAAAAGCAATGAACCATTTACTTAAAAACTTAGAAACTCTCGGGTTTTTTTAACGACAATGAGAACAATGAAACCAACTAAAACAGAACGAAATTTGAAATAGAGGAAATTCAACTCGTAGCAAAAGCATGCTCAAAATTTCGCCATCGTAATATACTTTAAAAAGGAAGAAATATCAGAATGGGATTTCTACGCTACAGAGAAAAGTAGAAAAAAGACAAACAGCAGAATAAAATAAACTGAAAATATCCTCACTTACTTCTACTGTACTATGCAGTCATACCAAGTGAAAATTAACCATTCTTTTCAATTATTTAGTAAAATTAACGACTCCTTTAATTCAGCCATTATGCACGTTAATGTATTTTATATGACACTTTAATTGGAGTTCTAATTACTTACAGCTTTTGTCAGTTTCTTAACATCGAATGTAGCGTAGTGTCAGTGGTAATGTCGAAACTCCATTCAAAAATATTTCATTTTCATTTACCCAGACCCCTGATCGCAAACAAAATCTATTTGCAGCTCGTTTTATCGCATTCAATCAGATTCAAGTATTTTGCCTGTCACTCAAAACGACTAATTTTCGTTTCTGATGTTTAGTAAAAAATACGCTTCAAACAAAGAGAACGTTTCGTCGTTTGTAATTTTTCATTAATTTTGGGAATAACATGTGGATAATATTGTTTTCGCCTTCTATAACAGAACATTTTCACCGTCTTGATAATATGAAAGATTTTTTGGCAAAGGCGAGTACTTTTTTGGCAAAGGCGAGTACGTTTTAACCAAGTTTGTATTGTTATTGAGCTATGTAGTACAACTTTTTAAATCATACTATAGCAAGATCTTTTGCTACATTGAATGTTATGCTAACCCAACTACGAGCGATTTTTTACCCGTGTGGAATTCTGTTTGATATTTGTGTTGTTTTTGTATGGTTAGACCCTTAAGGTAGAATTGATTTGTAACCTCAAAGAAACTTAAAAAGGTACAACAACTGACACTTACCCATAATGCACCTTTTACTGCATGTAAATCACCGGGAAATTTTTCCCATACACAGCAATAACAACTATATGCTGAATAGACCTACACGAAGATTGATGTATTGTAATACGAAAATTGAAAAAAATGACCACAATAGTAAGATAATGCAGAATAATAAAAGAACTTTCAACAAGTTCATAGCACTTTCCAATCATGATATATTATCTAAAATAGATTGGGATTTTGCATCATTGTGCAAAAAAATCAGAAAAAATTGTGAGAAATGATCATTTTTGCTAAATATAACGAAAGGAAATTTCCCCAGTAAGAAAATCCAATTTCTAAGGCAGAAAACGATTTCCCAGGAAAACCGCTTCAGCCACTTTTTGGAGTTCTTTGACCTCTGCCTTTGTGCAAAATTTCAGAAAAAACTAAGAAGCCATTTCGCATCAAGTCCAAAAAACCCACTTCCCCTAAATCCCAACCAGGCCATGAGTACCTGCAGACCAGCATTTTTAACTCAGTGATTCTCTTCAGCATTCTAAGCTGCAAATGAGACCATAAAAAAGGAGCTCTCAATTTTAGCATGTCCTTTATTTTTTTGGGTTTTCATTTGAAATGGCCACACTGATTGGATGATTAGAAGGCACTTGTTGCTTGATCCGGGGGGCCACTCGATTTTGAAACGACGGTATATGCTGCGCAAAATCTGCTTTTCAAAATCGTACCCTTACAGTACAGTTCAATATGGCTGAAATTTCTCTTGATTTACCCAACCCTTATAGTGCACTATATTTCTTAGCTGTAAATCTGCGTGAAGAGAAGGAGCTTGGGAAATTTTCTGTTTCAAAGAAAAACTGAGAAAATTTTTCTTGTCAGCTGTAATTAGCAGACAATAGAAACTTTTTCAAACAAACGAGAAGTAAAAACCTTTCTTTTTAACAATTATTTTGAATTTTTTTAAAATTCGACCCTTGCAGTGCAATCTCACAGAAACACACCCTTACAGTGCATTTTGGGATGCAGAAAAACCTCACCCTTAAGTGCGGCACATGACGTAGGCCAGATCATATGAGTAACCCCCCAGGGTGCTTGATATACACAAGGATACACAAATAACCAGCGTGCACAATTAATATGTTTTCATAAGCATATGAAGGCTAACATAAGCATATACGCCAGTCTGAATGCTTTAAAAGCTTATTAAGGATACACAGGCCTGACCAAGAAGGAGACACTTGCTTATAAAAAACATGTAATCCACTCCATTGAGTTGCTGTCATTTTTTTTCTCTTAATTTTTGTGCAGGGAAAGTAGCAGGAAAGTTGACAATAGCACCAAGTTTTTTTAGCTCATTGAAGCCTATGTCCATAAACTTTTAAAAAGCCCTACGACTTGTTATCAATGCATTGCACCTATCAATCCTTAATGTAGACAGGAGACCCACCCTGTATTTAAAAAAACTGATGTTCACAGGATGGGTTCGCACTGTGAGGCAGATTTCTGCCTCAAAATATTTACAGTAGGAAATTCGAATTCCTCACTTACTAAAATTAGTAAGTTTTTCTAAGAAAGTCTGACCAGTGAAATAATAACATAATTCTATTGGCTGTGTTTTCGACTGTTGTTTGGAGCTGGGAAATTCAAACTCAAAGCCCAAACCATGCTATTCATTTTGCCATCAGTACATAAAAGAAATCATAGCATGGATCTCCAGGCTACCCTTTAATGGCACAGTCATGGACTGGTAACAAAAATACAAGGAAAACTCTTTACGACGACAATATCAAAAACACGCTATTCAAATGTTAAAATAGTTTGCACTCCACTGCAGAGGCCCAAGGAAATGT